>NW_014543262.1:2647525-2707795 GCF_000741045.1 Vigna radiata var. radiata | reverse complement strand
AGCTGTCAAAATGGGTCACTCGGCCTGACCCACCACTGGTTGATCACTTCTTAGTGAGCCAACTCAACCCGACTCATTTATTAGTGAGCAAAAAAATTTAAACCCGGTTTGACCATCATGGGTTAGTGGGTAAACGGATTGGCTCAATATTTAATTACAATTTTTTTAAATAAAAAAATTATAAACTTTATATAATTCAAATCTAATCAAATTTCACTCTTAACATGTGATGTTTAATTATTTTTGAAAATAAAGAACTTAAATAGTTTTTTCAAGCAAAAAAAAATAATAAATATTTTTTATAAAATTAAAATTAAATTTTAATAAAATAAAATTAGGTAGGTAGGTTAGTGGGCTAACCCGGCCCACCACGGATTCAACCCGGATGAACCAAGTTTAAACGTCAGGCGTAGCCACAATAGACGTTAACATAGACGTCAGTGCGCGCTGGATCGTTTTGTCCACTGTTACTTATTGGACGACACTTTGTGCATTGACTGACGTCTGTAGACGTCCGTTTTGCATGAACCGACGTCTACTAGGTATTCTTTTTTTAATAAAAATTTTATTTTTCGAATATAACCACACCTGAAATTCAGAAAAATTTCCCATAACAATTGTTTATAATAAAGAATTGTTTATTTGAGCTATAAATAGATATAATTCAATCAAAATAAAAAAAATGAAATTATAAACTTAAACTAAACCTAAGTAATTGAAAACAACAAAAATAAGTCTTGCTCTAGTTCCACTTTTGGAGAAGATAAGTTACCCACTCGTGCCTTAGCTGCTTTATCGTGTCTTCGGGTAAAGCAGATATATTGTTGAAGCGCTGCACAATTAAGAAATATTGATTATGGTTTTATATATGTTCAAAAGAATTAATTGATTTCTGATTATTACCTCATTCCAACTATGTGTAATGCCAGCTCGAATGATGGTCTTAATCCAAGACATCACATAATACCCACATTCCCATGAAATTAGTTGTCTATTACACTAAAATGACAAACTAAGTATAGTCAAGAATTAAGATCATTGAATAACGAAAATAAATGAATTAAAACTATAAATACACCAAACCTTGGGATACAAGACTTGATTTAGCTGACCTCGAGATTTACCCATTACTCTATTTACATTAAAACAGAAAGTAATATGAATATAAGTATGAAATCATAAAAAATTAAGGCCTACATGAATTTAAAAGTCATTTTTAGCGATACACTTACCCTTGAAGCATGGTTTTCCAGTCATTTTTCATCTTCCTTTGCAGCAAACAGAAGAAGACAACTATACTTTGTTTGGGAATGAGGACCACCAACTGTTAGTGAGTCCTGTTTGGAACATCATAAATAGTTAGTAAACTAATTAAGGAAACATTTAATTACCTTTTACATAAAACAACACATACCCATCAATGTATGACACAAGGTATATGTCTCTATTTGACTCAGTCATCCATGTTTGCAAATAATCTTGTTTGATTTGAGTTGTGTTACCACAACGTTGAATGGTCCGAGGTTCAACAAATCCGTAAATGGAAGACCGACCTTGGTCTACAATGACTGTGTCCATGTACCTATAAAAACAAAGTTAACTTGTTACAAAGTAGGCATCTAACTTAAACTATTATGGTTGACAAAATTAATTGTCTTACATGCACCAGAGTTGAAGAATGGAAATATTCTGTCTCCCTGGATGATCTCCGAGACATCATTGAATGTGATATATACTGGCATATAGGGGGGAGGGAGACCAAATACTCGTAATTCCCAGTATATTTGTATTGATCCTTTGTTGAACTTGGGAATGTTTGACATTAGCTTTGCTATGAGATTATCTTCTGCTTCAGCCGTGTCATCACCATCATCAGCATCATCATATTCAGGTATTGGTGCGTCATGCATTGGCTGCTTTTGAGGACGTGTGAACTGAACATAAAATTTTCAAAGTTATGAACAAATATTTTTAATTGATAATATAAAATTAGTGAAGATAACAATATTATACCTATTGTGTACCAATGTGTGTGATAACCAATGCTCTAGGCCAGGCTAAAAAAGTTCCTATCGCCTCCCCCACAAATCGAACTTCAGGAGTCGGTACAGGCACCTGAGCCTGTGGATCCCGAGCCTCGTCAATCATGACACGCACGTGGTCGGGTGATATGGGAACACCGTGAATAGTCTGGCCTCCCTCAACTACTCGTTTGACAACCACAATGCGTGCGGGATCCCCATCAACCAACAAGTCATACTGACCAATGTAGTCAGTAGGTTCAACAGTAGAGCAGGATCCTTTAGTGTTGGTAGAAGGTGGTGTGGGAGTTTCAGTGGGCACACCCATGGTGGCCTGCATCATGGATTGCAGCTTCTCTTCCAGCGCTCTTTGTATTTGTTTTTATTCTTCTAGCTACTGAGTGAAGCATTGCTCCATTTGACGAATTCTTTGTTCCCACTGAAGATCCATCTGCTTCAATGCCTCCTGATTCGTTGATTGAGTTGATTTTTCTACAAGGCCAAAGTACTCACGAAGACCAATGGACCTAGGAACTACACGTACACGTCCTAGGTGCTCCAGTTTGCCAATGGTCGTTGTTAAAATGTCCTCTCTGCCCTGGGGAGTAAATGTTTCCTGTGTCTACTGCTCAACCAACTCATCCTGCACATTAAAAAATTTACGTTACTTAAATTGCAAGATATGATAAAAAGCCAATAAAGTAATGTTTACAATTTCAACTTACAATTCTCTGTGAGATCGCTACGGCTAAGGCAGATGTCATGTTTCCATCAGATTTCGTCCGAGCAACCTTCCACATCTCGTACCTTGTAGGTGGAGGTGCTAGGTCCGGGGACTCAAGGCCCAACTCATCTGCTCGATCCTTCCTAAGTTTCTTCTCCAGTTTCGCATAACCACCTCGTGATAACACGTGTGGTGCATCATTTAGCCTTTGCCTTTCTTGGGCGGCTTACCTTTTACCCCGTAAAACAATTTTTACACATAAATATATAATAATAAAAATTGCTTTGAAGACGTTGTTGGTTAAGATAAATACCTTCCATTCCTCAGTCTCTCTAGATTGACGAAACTGCATCCATTCTTCTTTTGTGAAGGAATAATGTTGAAATGGATTCTCATGTTGTCTTTTTCCAAATATATACAGACGTGTCAGCCTTGTCTTGAAATCCCTCCACATCTTACATATGTGCGATAAGATTTTCTACCTCATGTCCTGGGTGTTTGGAACATCATATTTTAGCTGTTTAAAACAAGGAATGTGTGAATGACATAATAAGATCAAAGAAATAATTATATCAAATTTCTTTTAAGTAACCATACCTGAACATCTTGCCATAAAAGGTTCTTCTCGACCTCTAGGACATCATCCCAAGTTGCATGAAGGATAGAAACATGGCTTTTGGCTATCTTACCCAGATAACTACTAAAATTATCAGCATTTGGCCCTAAGGCCACACCGGTTCTTGGTTCAATCTCAAGATGTTTCCTCTGCCCAGGAACCTGTCCGGATGTACGTCTTGTACGTCTGCTCTGTGCTGATGCGGAGCCAGAGGTTGACATACCTGAAAAATATATACAAGGTTAGCTATTATGAATTGAAATTGAAATTTTCATGTAAATATAAATTCGTAGAAAGTCTAAACAAAAAACAAGACGTTACTTATTAAGATATTATTTTATCCTAGATCCCTTCATCATTATCACTACGAATTGCATGTATGTCATCGACAACGTCATCAATTGAGTCTTCAATGGGAATTTATGTGCTACATGTTGGCTGAAGTACACAAAGAGATTCTTCATCATCAAAACCGTGGTGGTTTTTCCCTTCCAAAACCACTAACCATTTTTCATTCGCTGGATCGCTGACGTAGAATATTTGCCTTGCTTGACTTGCCATAATAAATGGTTCATTAGTGAAACTCGGTTTTTTAAGATCTACCAATGTGAAACCAGAGCCATCTGTAATCATTCCAGAATTTATATAAACCCATTTACACTTGAGTACGGGGATTCTAAACCTGACATAATCCACCTCCCATATTTCTTGTATTACTAAAAAATAACTAATTGATGTAGTGATTGGATTTTTGTCTTTAGAACTAGAGAAGTGAACCGACTCAGCTTTTAGTGTAACCGCACTATTTTGAACTCTACTTTTGTCATCTTCTTCCTTTGTTTGAAAAGAGATATTGTTAATATAGTACACACCATATGTAATGACATCTGTGTTCGACCCCCGAGATAACCTCAATAGAGTTTCAGAAACATTTGGAGTCGCATAAATCTTTTTCTTAAACCATGGTAAGAAGGTTTTGACATGTTCATTAAGCTGCCATTTTTCACTCATTCTTGGGTGTGATGCCTTTATTTCATTAACATGTTTAGAAATGTAAGGAATAACATCATCAGTGTTGTTTAAGATGTACAAATGAGCTTGATCAACTTCTTGTCTACTCACACGTTGAATCCTCACACCACGACCCTTACCTTCACATTTTCCTTCATGTATGCTCTTCGGTAGACCCACTAGTTCACAACTTGGCATGTAAGCTGAACAAAATTCAATGACTTCTTTTGCAATGTATCGCTCAATGATTGAAGCTTATGGTCTATACTGATTCTTGACATATCCCTTTAAGATTTTCATTTATCTTTCAATAGGATACATCCACCTTAGGTAAATCGGCCCACATATTCGAATTTCTCGGACTAGATGAACGATCAAATGAACCATGATATCAAAAAAAGAAGGTGGAAAATACATCTTCAATTCACATAGTAGTCTTATTCCTCCATTTTCCAATTGATCTAAACATCCAAGGTCAACAACTTTCTTGCAAATGACATTAAAAAAAAGCACAAATGTGTCAGAATACCCCTAACAGAAGGAGGTAATATGCCTCGAATAACAACTGGTAACAATTGTTGCATCAATATATGACAATCATGAGACTTTAAACTAACTAACTTTAGCTCTTACATAGAAACAAGGTTACTAATATTAGAAGAATAACCTTGTGGAACATTCACACTTCTTAAAGACTTACAAAAACTTTGTTTTTCTTTTTTAGAAAGAGTATGACAGGCTGGGGGCAAATAGGTGCGTCTACCTATTGTCTGTGGATGTGACTCTGTTCGGATTCCCATGTCAGACAAATCTTGTCTTGCTTTTATTCCATCTTTGGTCTTCCCTTTGACGTTTAATAAAGTTTTGATGACACTGTTACAAACATTTTTTTTACGTGCATCACATCAATACAATGTCTCACATCAAGTAAAGACCAATAAGGAAGATTAAAAAATATTGATCGTTTCTTCCAAACATTTTTTGGATATGTACTTTTACGATGTTTTCCAAATACAATTTCAATGTTTTTGACTTTGTGGTACACCTCCTCACCATTCCGGGGTCTGCACACAACCTCATCCTCGACACTTCCATTGAATGCTTTTTTAATCTATGATAAGGGTGATTGCGAGGAAGGAATTTTCGATGTCTTGTATAAATCGTCTTCTGACCATGCTTCAATTGAAGGTAACTAGTGTTTTCTTCACAAATCAGACATGCAAAATGTCCTTTAACACTATAACTGCTCAAGTTTCCATAGGCTGGGAAATCATTTATAGTGCAAAACAACATTGCACGCAAACGAAAATTCTCTTCAACATCTGAATCACACACTTCGACACCTTCTTCCCACAACAATTTCAAATCATCAATTAAAGGTTTCAAGTAAACATCAATGTCATTGCCAGGTTGTTTAGGACCGAATATCATCATTGACAACATGACGTATTTTCTCTTCATGCACAACAAAGGAGAAAGATTGTATATCATTAACATAACTGACCATGAACTGTGTTTGCTACTTAAGTTCCCGTACGGATTCATGCCATCAGTTGCAAATGCAAGTCTTAAGTTTCTTGGATCTGCACCAAATTCTGGAAATGTTACATCGATCTTCTTCCACTATGATGAGTCTACTGGGTGTCGAAGAAGATTATCGCACTTTCTTCCTAAAACGTGCCATTTAAGGTTCTTTGCATCCTCCTTAACAGAGAGCATACGTTTGAACCTAGGTATTATAGGCAAATACCACATGACCTTACTAGGTGCACCATCATTACCTTCTTCACTAATGTTTTTGTCAGATTTCTTTTTAAAACGGCTTAAACCACATGTTGGACAATACTTTAGTGAAGCAAACTCCTTGATGTACAAAACAAAATCATTGGGGCAAACATGTATCTTCTGATATTCAAGACCCATTGGACATAAAACTTTCTTGGCCTCGTAATTTCGAATAGGAAGAGTATTATTTTCTGGAAGCATGTCCTTCAGCAACTCCAACAACTCCGTGAAACTTTTATCGGTTCATCCATTCCTTGCTTTTAAACTGAACAACTTCAAAGTTGCAGATAAACATGTAAAGTTCGTGCAGCCTGGGTACAACGGTTGCTCAAAATCATTGATTACAGAATCGTACAAATTAGCTCTTCTAAAGTTATCTTCACCAACATCACGTATCATGTCATCTAAATGATCACTCATCCATTCTTCTACATAATTTGTTCCTCGTGATGTCATAGGTTGGTCCAATACTTCTCCATGCCAAGTCCAAACCGTATACGTTCTCGTTATGCCGAACATGAATAGATGATCATGCAAATTGCCCAAGTCTTGTCGTATTTGATTAAGACAACGAACACAAGGACAAAAATATGTCCCGTTCACAGACTTTGTCTTTTCTTTAACATATTGCAAGAACACCGAAACATCCTTCTCATATTCTTCAGAGAGGCGACATGCATTCATCCAGCTTCGATCCATACTATGTTCGTAACATACTTCATCAGTATAAAATTGGACAATCGGACAATTCAAAATTTAATACAAACGATTAAAAGATTAATCGTTTGTGTTAAATTTCAAACGGGAACTAAGTTTCACTCAGTGAATTCATACTAATGCATGTCAATTATAATAACACAACTAAACTTAATCACATGCATATACTAACAATCTNCAAACACATGCATATACTAACAATTTGCAAACACATGCATACCTAAACGTCAATATGAAATCATAAAAAAAAAACCAATAAAATGCAAATTCAAAATGCCAACATCATACACAAAAGCCAATAATATCCATACAAATTAAGTTTTCAACAAACAACCTAACCTTTTTAGCAGATTATATATAACCAAATGAGATAGCTGTCGTAGTGCACGCCCAAATATAGGTCAGAAAAGCAGTCCAAAAACAGTCGAAAACGCAACCCAACAAGATGTTTGAAACTGCAACAAAACGCAACGAAATGAAATTATGATCGGTTCAAATGAAAGCTTTTTCATCAAAGACTAATTCAATCGGAGCAAAACTAAATTTAAACGGTCAAAAACACAGAAAACGAACCTCTAATGACGCGATGGAGAAAAGCTCTCGACGAAGAAGACGGTGAATAGTGGAAACTGCTCGCGGGTTCGCGTTCTGAAGTTTATGTCATTATAGACGTCGGTTAGCTATCGCGACAGACGTCTGTAAGGTTATAGACGTTGGTGCTCTCACTAATTCGACGTCTATATGATTTAAATATTAATATTGGCACGGATTATAGACATCAGGTATCTGCACAACTGACGTCTAGTTGGACATAGTCGTCGGTTGCATGGTATCCGACGTCTAGTTTGTAGCATAATCATTACAGTTTCACCTAACTGTTAGGTTATAGACGTCCATTAGGGGGGGGGGAGGCGACGTCTATGTCTCAGACATTAATGGCACTCAACTACCTGTCAAGTTATAGACGTCCATTAGGGGGCACCGACGTCTACCTCGCGACTTTTCACCACCTCTGAGACCTATAGACGTTGGTGGTTGTCTTGTGGACGTCTATAGGTCAACTATTCACCTTACCTGGCAGCCCTTTAGACATCGCCTTATAGGGGGACCGACGTCTAGACTTCTTCAGGCATCGGTTAGAGCAGGGGCCGACTTCTAGTTGCCCTACTTAATTACGAAGTTGCCACCGGTCATCGTTTTACATCAGTGCACATAACAACCGACATCTATGTGGTGACGTTAAACAACATTTTTCCACTAGTAATGATTCAATCATTTCAATTCATATAATGATGACTTGATAGTTCTAATGAATGGTGCACACTTAAAGTTTAGTTTTAGATCTTCAAGTTATCACATGAACCAAGTGGAAGAATATTAAATTATATTAGTTTAATATTTGATTCATGTAATTTAAAGAATAACTTTGATGTAAAGATTATAACGATGATTATTATAATATAAATGTATTAAAGTTATAGAGATTATTTTAAAGTTATTAAAATTAATCTCTCTCTTTTTTCACTTCAAAAGAACATTTTGGTATTTTATTAAAGTTTTTAAAATATCATAAAATATACTTCTGTTAATATGTTAAGAAATTTTACTTCTGTTAATATGTTAAGTTTATGAAAAAAGAGAGCAAAAGAGTTACGTTTTGAGAAAGAGAGAGTAACTGTGATTTTGACATAAGAAGACTTCATTGATAATTTCTATATCATCAAGAAGCTAAATAAGAAAAGTAAGAGAAAAGAAAACAATTGATTGAGAAAACTTTACAATGAATCCAAATAAATTATTTTTCTTCATATATGTGAAAATATTGAAAATCATAAAATTCAATATATTTTATTTTTGTCATTCAATTAAAATTATAAAAGTTGCTTATAACTACATTTCATATACTCTAAATGAAGATGTGAGATTCCATTTTACACATAAGCAATTCGAGGTTAACAAGTCTAACCTAGATTAACTTTATTTTAATATATTCAAACCAACTTTTTCAAACATGATTTACATTTATTTTATCTTATTTTTTTACTTTTCTTCTAAAAGTATTTCCAAATCTCATATTTTATTGAAAACTTTCATTTTAGGATCACATCAATAAATGTCTAAGTTAGATTCCATGTATGTAGCTTGCATGTTGTTGTAATATGTCCTTAGATTTTTTTTTTTTTTAAAATTATGCTTGACTTTATATTAACATCTTTTGTCATTGAATTCAAAGTGTTGTACTTAAAACACTAATGAGAAAATTATAACTCATTATTTCAATTGCATTACTTTTTGGAAACCGAATTTGGTAATAAGTTCTTTTGCGAAATTCTTACAAAGGATAATTTATATATTATATTGAAAAAATAAAAGATGTATGTTTATCAAGTTGAGTTAATAATCATAAAATTTTATAAAAATTCCATTTTTTATATAACAATTTTAGTAGCTCATTTATTACATTTTATTTGGAAAATGAATTTGTTCCTTTGAAAAATAACCCTTTTCGAATTTACAAGGAATATAATATTTGAAAAATAAAACAAACATGCATATTTAATAAAGTTGATCTAGGAACAACCATAAAAATCGTATGAAAATTTCACCTTTAAGCCTAAAAATGAAGGAAAATGATATTTTAACACCAGATACCATTTTGATACTGCACACGTGTCAAAATGTAACACATATACAGTGTCAAAATGGTGTCAAAAAATGATGTTAAAATATCATTTTCCAAAAATTAAGTAGTTCATTGGTGATATGAAAGATTCTATCACATCGGTTTGTAATTCATGTATTGTGATCTAACTTGAAGATTCATGCAGAGAAAAACTACTTAATCACAGTGATTTACAAACGTTTGTGTTCTGACTTTTATTCTTGGTCTCTGTCTGTTCCTTCCACTCTCTTTCTCTCTCCGTCTCTCTCTGGCTCGCTCCTCATGCCATGGTTCGTTCTTCCTTCCTCTACCACTACTCTCAACGCCGTCTTGCAGGCCCTCTCAGCGGCTTCTTCTTCATCCCCACAACTTTAGCACTCTTCACCTCTCTTTTCATTCTCTTCTACATTTACTCCACCTCTAACCTCTTCTCCCATCACAACCACCATGCCACTTCTCTTTTCAAACCACCCTTTCTCTTTTCCACCACACCCCACTTTGACCCTATCTTCCACAACAATGCTTCTGACTCCACCAAGTCTAACTCTTTCCGATTGGGGTATGAACTAAGACCACAAAGTCAACGGGGTCTTCCCCCTCCACCGCAGTTCAGCCCAAAGGGTACGCAAAAGTTTCGTTTTTTACCTTTCTTTTCGGTTTATATGCTTCTGGGGAGAATTTTTTTTGTGTGGCTTTCTCGTTGTCAAATGAACAGTCTTAGTTGAATGATTCATTTGTTTATTTTAGTGCGAGGGGAAGTTGAGGATGTTAGTCGGACCTGCAGACATCTGTACTAGGCTGTGGGAACCTGGATTTGTTTGACTTTGGCATGATATTAGGTGTTCTATATGGTTTATGCAGAGGCTGGTTACATTGATTATTGCTATTCAATAAGAGAAGGTTATGTAGATTTTGTATGATACTTGTATCTGGGATATGGACATGTGTAATTCTAACACGGAAGATTTTAAAAGTATATAACTAATTTGCTAAAGGTAAACTGAATTCAGAATTTCAGTAAAATAAATGTTAAGAATATGAATATGTCAAGTACACAACCTTCTTATTATAGAAAATGACTCATTAGGCAACCCTACGAAGAATTTTACTGTAAAATACAGAACCCTTGATTCAAATAAAACTTGTGAGACGATATCCTCTTCTACTAGCATCTGTTATTTTGGGATTTTACTCATTTTCTGGTTACTGTTTTACTCAGTAGTTAGGTCTTAACGATCAGTGGCTAAGCTTATCTCAACATTTTTCGTATAACGATGCTGTTTATATTAAGAGATATAAGGAGTAGAGTTTGAAGGGTTAATGTTGTATATTTAGTAGCTTCAGGTGCCTCATCATAAAACAAACTTCGGTGTTATTGGGTTCAGGAGTATGAACTTTACTGTCTTAACTCCAGTATCTGGGGAATGCTTTTTTTATGGTTCAGGAAAAATTGAGAATAACAACGACGTGTTCCATGACAGAGATATTTTTCTGGAAGACTATAAAGAAATGAATAGGAGCTTAAAGATATATGTTTATCCTCACAGGGAAGATGATCCTTTTGCAAACGTGCTTTTGCCTCCGGAATCTGAACCTGATGGCAATTATGCGAGTGAAAGTTACCTGAAAAAGGCACTTATGAAGAGCCATTTCATTACAATTGAACCAACAGAAGCGGGTCTTTTCTTTCTGCCCTTTTCCATAGCAAGATTGTTGCATGACAGAAGAGTTGGTGTAAGAGGTATACAAGACTTCATTAGAGACTACATTCAGAACATCAGTCACAAGTATCCATATTGGAACCGTACAGGTGGTGCTGATCATTTTTATGTTGCTTGTCATTCAATCGGAAGGCCTGCCATGAACAAAGCACCTGATGTGAAATTCAATGCTATTCAAGTTGTATGCTCATCTAGTTATTTCTTTACTGGGTGTATTGCTCATAAGGATACATTCCTACCACAGATTTGGCCAAGAAAAGGAAATCCCCCAAACCTTGATTCATCAAAGAGGTAGCAGTACTTGTTCAGTTACAAATTACAAATGGATTCATTTAATTAGTGACCTGGTAGCATATGAAGCAGCATCACAACAATGATTTTATTCAGTATATCAAGTACAATCATTTTGCTGTTTTTTGATTTTGAATCACAGGAAAAGGCTAGCTTTCTTTGCAGGGGGAGTTAACTCCCCAATACGTGTAAAGCTTCTTGAGACATGGAAAAATGATTCAGAAATTTTTGTGCACCATGGAAGACTTAAAACAACATATGCAGATGAGTTGCTAGGAAGCAAGTTCTGCCTTCATGTTAAGGGCATTGAATTGAACACAGTTGGTATTGGAGACTCTCTATATTATGGTTGTGTTCCAGTGATCATTGCCAACTACTATGACCTTCCCTTCGCTGATGTGTTGAACTGGAAGAGCTTTTCAGTTGTTGTCACCACCTCAGACATCCCCTCACTCAAAAAGATCCTCAACGATATCATCAGTTCTAACAAATACTTGATGTTACAAAAGAATGTTTTAAAGGTCAGGAAACACTTCCAATGGCATTCACCCCCCCACGACTTTGATGTGTTTTACATGGTTATGTATGAATTATGGCTTAGACGAAGCTCTATAAAAATTTCCTAGGAAAATTTTATATACAATATCAGTGTGCAATATCTTTATACAAACACATTCAGCAGGAATTTATCATGGCTAAATCTCACTGAAAGTTTGTATAAAACTATTTTACATTAACAGTGCATGTAAATTAAACTCAGATTTATGCAAGTTATTGTGAAGGTAACTTTGTACAATAGCATCATTCAAGAACCAGTGTTCATTATTTGTATTCTTCAGTAAAATAAGAACATAATACTTAATAATACACTTTTTTAATTATCTGATTCATCGAAGGAAGGGTTTATATCATGAATTTAAAGGGTTGTTCTTTGCGTGGTGAAAGAGTAAAGAGGAGTTAAAGGAATCGTTCCTTGTGTTTGGCATAGCAGCAGAACAAAGACAATCTTACAAGTCACAAGTGTTTGTACCTTCTTTTTTCTTTATTTTTTATTTTTTACTTTTTTATGCAGCCACTAAATTATATAAATTAAAGTATATTGTGTCCCTCTTAAACGTTATTTTATCATCTGAGTTCTTAAATTTTTCATTTGAGTTTATGTTAATGATATTTTGTTATGTTGTTTTCACGTCATTCGTGAATAATATAAAATAACCTTGCAAATTTAATATATAAAATTTAATTTTAAATATTTAATAAATAAAAAATTAATTAAGAACATTTAAATTTATGAATAATTTTATAAAATTGTAATAATTATCCAATGGAAAATTGCGCGTCTGGAACACGGAAGAAGAGAGAAAAAAGCACCGTCAAAGTGCGGGAAGAAAAAGGCTTTTGTCTTGTAGAAATGAATACCGCTTCTTCAATTATATTTCCTTGTGTACGCGTCAATGCCTGTGCAACCGACACGTTACAAAATGTCGCACTCAATAGATCGGGAAAATGCTATAAATACATCAAACGAAAGCTTCTACTTAGTCACCATCGTTCCAGAAGCTCCTCTTCAGTTTCTCCCATCCCAGGCTTTCACAACAGGTACGTTTACTTTTACCTGTTCATCTAATACTCTTACTTTTATCGATTCAGATCATAATCTGTGCTTTCCACAGTGGAAGATTGAATTAGCTGTGTTTAAATTATGATCATTAACGGAATCGAATGTTGGTAGATCTTGTTGGATTCTTTTTTCACGCCCAGATTTCGTTCGTAAGATTTTTTTATTAATGATTTTCGTCCAGAAGATGTAAAATTTATAGAATGTTTTGGAGGAAGAGGCAATTCACTACTTGTATGGAGGACTTGATTGGGATTTGGATGATTGTGATTAAAGATAATGTTGGATTTTGTACAGCAGAGGTCTGCATGTTTAATTAAGCAAATTAGCATATGTAAATGTAATGTTTGTGCGTCCCTCGTTGGGAATCTTTTGTGCTTGGTGAGACTTGGAGAGTGTGGTTAATAGGTTTTGTTTGCTAATTATTTGGTTAAATCTGTTGTTTATGATCTCGGATCTTGTTCGTAAGTTTAGTGATCTAGCTTTTGCCTTTTTCTCCCCCTTTAATGTAGTTTGTTTTGGTTATGTTATTGTCTTATGCTTCTTCTTACATAACTAAAATGGAGAAAAAACAAAATGCAAACTGATTGGTAGTGTTTTGCTTGATTTTGTGTATTTATTAAAATTAGTTCAATCTGTTTAATGATTTTACTGAATTCAGTGCGTTTATAATTCCATGTCTAATAATAGTGAAACTCATTTGTATCTATTGTAGATGTTCATATATATCAATTTGTCATCCTTCTATTTTGCACTTGGTTTGGTTAGCCTAGTTGGGTATTATTATGGACTTGGTGGGTTTCTGTTTGCTTAGCTTGGGCTGTGTATTCTGTCATTGTTTCTGAAGGTGTATTTTGTTTAAGCAGTATGTTGGAGTTTAACTAATGTCTTGCAAGTAGTTGTATTACGCAATTGTTTAAATTAATGCCTTGACTGTGTCACATGTGCATGTTTCAGGGACTTGTCAGATTTAGTTGAGGTTTTTTCATCATTAGTGTGTGAAGATAATAAAGATATGGAAATCTCCCATGACATTAGTATCAAGGATGACAAGCCAGGTGATTTAAATGAACAGAAGATTAAGGTAGAACTGGAACTGAAAAGTAAACCAAAGAAAGCGAAGAAAGAAAAGGGGGAAGAGGAAGATGAAGAGGAAGAGAAGAAAGGTAAAAATTTAAAAGCTAAAGGGAAGGATGGTGATGAGAAAAAGGAAAGGGATAAGAAAAAGGAAAAGGGGAAAGAAGATGACGAAGGGAAGATCGAAAAGAAGAAGGAAAAGAAAGACAAGGATGACACAACTGATGCGAAGAAGGAAAAGAAAGAGAAAGAAAAGAAGAAGGAAAAGGATGACAAAATTGATGTAGCAAATGATAAGGATGGAAATGATGATGGGGAGGAGGGTGAAAAGAAGGACAAGGAGAAGAAGAAAAAGGAAAAGAAGGACAAAGAAAAAGAGGGAAATGACGATGAAGATAAGAAGAAAAAGAAAGAGAAGGAGAAGAAAAAGGAAAAAAAGGACAAGGATGAAGAAACAGACACATCAAAGGATAAGGGAAAAGATGATGAAGGTGAGGATGAAGAAGAAAATGAAAAAAAGAAGAAAAAAGATAAGAAGGAGAAAGACAAGGATCATAAAAAGGAAGAGAAGGGAAAATATGAAGGTAAGGATGAAGAAGAAAATGAGAAAAAGAAGAAAAAAGATAAGAAGGGAAAAGACGATGAAGGTGAAGATGAAGAAGAAAATGAGAAGAAAAAGAAAAAGGATAAGAAGGAGAAAGATAAGGATCACAAAAAGAAAGAGAAGGGAAAAGATGATGAAGGTGAGGATGAAGAAGAAATTGAGAAAAAGAAGAAAAAAGATAAGGAGAAAAACAAGGATCACAAAAAGGAAAAAAAGGAGAAAGATGATGAAAAGGAGGGTGAAAAAGAGGATGACAAGGTTGAAGTCTCTGTAAGGGATATTACTATAGAAGAAGTCAGAGAGGAAGGTGAAAAGGAAGACAAAGAAAAAGACGGTGGGAAGGAAGTGAAAGAGAAGAAGAAAAAAGAAGACAAAGAGAAGAAAGACAAGAAAGAGAAGGAGAAGGAGAAGAACAAACTTACTGGAAAGGACAAAACCAAGGATCTTAGCTCTCTGAAGCAAAAACTTGAAAAAATTAACGCAAAAATAGAACCGCTCCTTCAAAAGAAAGCTGATATAGAAAGGCAGATAAAAGAAGCTGAAGCTGAGGCTCATGTAGTCAGCGACAAGAACAAGGAAGTACAGGAGCTTTGAATGACACACTTGTACTATACTGCATAATATAAATACTTTGATTGCTCTTTTATAGTTGTTTTGTGGAATAAAGTTGTCCTTCCATTTGAATGAGAAATGATACACTTGTGTACTGCACATTATGTTTCGGCTGTCGAAAAATTCAATACAATTTAGAAGTGGAGGTGAAGAGTAGATTATAATTCATAATTCAAGGGCCTTTAATCAGAGCAATCGGATTGGAATGAAAGTGAGGGAAAGAAAGCTAGTTCCAAGAGGATACAAGAATACTTATTGTCCTATCTAACAGAATATCCAACTAACTGTGTATCTCTGAATGATTTTCTCCTAACTGAATGACTTGGGCACATGCATATATCGAGACTCTGGTCTCTCTTATTTGACGGGCAGAGGAGCAATTTTGGAGACATTCGACTCGAAACATGTGAAAGGTGCAAACGTTAGCAAGAATGGTTAACATTTTGTGAATCCGGACAAAAAAAAAAGTAGATAACACACACTGTATTAAACATTTTAAGATATAAATATTTATTGCATACAGAAAATCATTTACACACGGGAAGGAGACAGAGAAAGAGAATAAAACTTTCACTTACTGATTCACTTCACATATTGATTTTGATTTGATACATCTCCTTGCCTTTTATACTCAATGTTTTCGTAAGACTTCCATGCAGCAGGATTTCGACCAAACTGGATAGATTCTGCAACCCACGCTATATACCATTAATAACACAGACAGGAAAATGAGTTGAGGAAAAAATTCATACCGCTACAGTTTATGAAAATTAAAAACCATATATTAGCATGCCAAACTACATATACTGCAGCAACAGTCGATTAAAAAGTTTGAGGGATTTTATAGACGAGAGAAATATGAAAAGCATAATCCTCTTGAATAAAAGTGTTTACTTTTTCAGCAAACAATTAAAAAGACTAAAACATGAAAATTGATGAATGATAGAAATGCTTTTCTTTATAAAACATAAAACATATATTCAAAAGACGGATATCTTGCTTCATTAAACTTTTTGATTTTTGATAATGATGATTCGTAAAGAAGTGACGAAGACTTAAAGAATTTTAGAATGTATAGAGATTTAATAATTTAGTTGTTAAAGTTTTGTATATATATTTTATTTAAAATTAGTAAATTAGAATTTAATAGATAAAACACAAGTAACAAAACATTAAAGAATATTAATTGTAAGAAAAAATTATGAGATAATTAATAATCATTAACTAATTTCAAATTTTTAAAAAAAGTTATCAGATAATAATTATCAAAAGTAAGTGATAGTAGATTATTATAATTAATTTCAGAAAAAGTCTTGGAATAATCAAATATCCTAATAAATAATTCATTAAAACAAAAAATAGTACCAAAAAATAAAAAAAACATTTATTACTTGGTTGAAAAACACAAAAGATATATTTTCACTTATTTTGACAAGTTTTGCAAGTACTAAAACAATATAGATTGTTTATAAAAGATCGTGTGTTTGAAAGTATTTTACTTATGCTAAAAATTGTATTTTTGTTTGTCTTTATTTTGACTAACCATGAATTGGGTAAACATGTCTTTCAATACACTTATATCTTTTTTATATCTTTGAACTTCATCAATCAAATGTACTCATTCTTAATTATCCCTTACACTACCATTTACACTAGAATGATTAGAATGTTCATTCATGTTGTGAAAGAGAAAATGTTTCACAAAAGTTTTCAAAATCTTTACAATTATGAATGACAAAGATTTTCATAAAAGATTTTCCTTTTTGGTGGAGGATTTTTAGAAAGAAGCTATTAGCAAAAGTGTTTCAAGGAAGAAAAGGTGAATCGCCAATGAACAAGCTTAGAAACCAAGTCCTTCCTAGACAGAGTTTTCTTATATTATCTTTACCAAAGTTTCTAGATAAAAATCTTCCAATTTTTTTTTCTATTAGTAGATGTAGAATGTTTCTTAAAACCAAAGAAAGATTTATCTACTTTATAATAAAGAACACTCTATATACCACAGACCTAAACAAGAAAAAAAAAAAAAAGAATTGCAAAGGAAAAGTAAAAGTGCTTCACTAAACTAGATGACTCCTATATGAAAGTGTAAATGATACTTTCATTTCTATTATGTATTTAAACTATTACAAAGTTTTAGCCAAGGAGATGAGATTGCACCAAAGACGTTTTCTTAAGAAACCAAAGAAAGAAAAAATGAAAAAAAAATTACAAAACAATAAAGCAAAATATACAAATGTTCTACGACATACACAAAAGAAACAATGGTCAAAACTTGTCTTGTTCTTCAAGTATTCAAGTGTCTACTCTCTCTTGGTGTCACTAAAAAGTGTTTCTTTGTAGCCTCCTTTGTCCAAGCCTATTAGGAAAATCTTTATCAAGATTTTTTCTACTTTTAGGATGCTACCTTGAAAGGTTAGTCAAAACTCCAAAAGAACTACAATTATAAGGAGGTGTAAACCACTCAAGAGGCCAAAGAAAGAAAAGCAACAAAGACTTGGAAAGTTAAACTCAAAGAGAATTGATATGATACAAGACAAATAGAAGTCCAAATGATGTAATGTCTTTAACTTTTTAATGTTTTAAAAGTGAAGAAACACAAAATTCAAGGAAGATCCCTGCTAGACACAAATTTAATCAAAAAAGGTTATAAAAGTGTAAAGATTCACTTCCAATAACAAATTTAATTTTAATGTCTTTTAGTTGCTATTTTAATAGATTACTTATGGTGTTAATCAATTATCATTTCATGTTCACATATATTTTAAATTTTTTTCCCTTATGGCTTTTTTAATCTTCTTTTTCAATTTTGTAGAAGGGTTTTACTTTTTACTAAATGTATCACTTCACAAAAACAACAACACTAGCATATGATTTTGAACTTTAATTCTCATGATCAAAGGCAAATACATAATTAAATGGAGAGAGTCCTAAGGATTCAAGTAATATTATGAAAACATAAAAAGACTCAATAGAATCCTAATTCTAAAGAACTTGTTATGTTTCTACTAACAAGCATGAACTTAAGGTGCAATACAAAATACAAAAGGCTCAACAAAACTCAAGTATTTTGTAGATGTTAGATTTTAATGTTGTGAAACAAAAATAAAAGGGTTAAACCAAAAAGTGATGACAATTTGGACTAACATGACTTAAGACAAAACAACAAGATCATAAAATCCAAGATAAGACCCAAAACAAAAAACTACACTTATTGAAAACCAAAAAACATATACACATATTTAAACAAACAAAATGAAATCCTACTACACACAAATGGATGACTCAAGAAGAAAAATTGTGTTTAACCAAATTTACAGACACACGAGACATATATATCATTCGAACACACCACAAGACATATAAGAAGATATAAATAACATGGATATAAATCAAAAGTTTCAAAGGTACTTATCCCTTGAAGACCCATGAATGAAACCCATGATCGAAAGAAGTAGCTTTTGTTCTTGATACCAAATGATGGAAACCTTCTTCGAGCAAGTTGAAGGAGACTCCATGTAGAGAAAGTTATAGATGCTAAAACATGTGATAATGAAGGAAATAGTGTGTGGAGAGTGGTTTTGGAAGTGCATCTTGAAGGAGGTTAAACTAACCATGAAGGAAAAAGGGTTAGGAGAAGTCAAGTAGTTGACAAACCTAATGAAATTAGAGAAAATGAGACAGTTAATTTTGGTAGAGGTTCTCTTTATATATTCCAAGTTGTTTGTACAAGGTGTGGCCACTCTTATTTATAGGATACAAGAGTGAACCTGATGGAACTAAAGTACATTGAATTAGAAAAGATACACTAAACTTGAGAGCTTCTTGAACTTCTTCAAGAGTGGATACAATGTATGAGAATCTTCTCATTGAAACAAGGTTCCTGGAGGTTCCTTAAGGCCCAAGAAAGCCCAAAATCATTTTAGTTCATTCCATTCAAGAGGTAAGTCTAAAAGGCTTAAAACTAGCATGCTATCACAAATTGGTAGAAATAATCGACTATAGGTCATGGTAATCGATTATTGTTGTGAGTCTAACAAGGAAATGATCAAAGCTGACTGGAATAATTGATTATTTTAGTGACTTATCAAGAAAATGGCCAAAAATAAACCTAAATGACATGAAAACTTGGCCAAAATACAAGGCCTAAAGAAAAGACTTATATACATATATGCAAAACTTAAGAGAAGGAAAGAACAAGCTTGAAAACATCGTCTTCCATAAGAATAGAAGTCCTTCTTGTTCTTCCATTCTCCTAGTCCTGGTTCAAGTTTTGACTCCCTAGATGGACATCCAACAAGCTACCTGGATGATTTCCTATCATATTTTTTCTTATATGATGTTTAACTTTGTTATGTGAAACTTAAATTCACACTTGAATTATTCCCAACAATCTCTCTATCACGAGTGAGTCCCTTTTACATGAGTATATTTCTTCTCAAGTATACTTATATATATCTTCGTTGTTTGTGGTCTAAGCCTGTCACCAAAATCAACCATCAGTTCTTATACCACTGATAAACTTTTTTTTCAATAAATTTCATTGAGGAGGAATTACATAAATTTAATAAGTCTAATCTATCTAAAGAATTCACATCACTTTTAATCCAAAATCTCAAAACAATAAATAAATATTTTTTCTTATATAATATTTAACAATTATTTATATTTAATGTTACAATTAAATTATTTCCAACAAAAATAAAGTAGCCTAACATGCCAAGATAGCCAATTTTTATTATGGATCTATTTATACATAACATCAACAGAAATAGTTGGTTATGAAATGTTGAAATTTAACCTGCACCAGTTTCACCAGACATAGAAATTTCAGTACTTCCAAACAAGGACCCTTTAGCAATAATAAAAATAAGTAAACTGTGAATTTAACATTTATATAATATATGATTATATATGGTGAAAATCTAAAAGTATTTGGTAGAGGGAGAAAAAAGTGGGATGTGAGGAAATTAGGCTAAACAAAACATGAGGTATAAAAGGAGTAAGGGGCGGGTGGTGAGACAAGAGATATCCAAAGAAGCAGTGGAAAAGGGAGTAAGCTCATTCCTGCTGAAGTTCTTTAAAAAGCTTCTTTGATATAGATGAGTTAACCGCCGACGTACGTCCAATAGTTATATTGTTTAAGAGTGGAGGCAAAAAAATAGTTTAAATATTTCTTTTTTTTTTTCATCATCTAAATGTTTTTTAAAGAAAAAATTGTGACGAAATTATAGGCTTCAAAATAAACAATATCTTAGATGCATGGTGATTGATCTTAATTAATGACAGTTTGACGAATTTCGGATCAGAAAATTACATTTACCAAATATGAGGTTCTAAAGACAAACCATTAGTTCTCTTAAACCCTCTATTCTTAAGACTGAAAGGCTTATGTTTCAATACATCATAGTTTCACGTCACTTAGAAGTCGAGACCAATGACAATTTAAATACTTATTCTGTTTTCTATCCGTATTTTTTAAAAGACAAAATTGTAATGGAATTCCAAATTCTAAACTAGAGAATACCATTTATATGATAGCTGAGAAAGTTAGAATTAGAGCAAGTACTAAAATTTAAAAATGTTGACTTTTAAGTAATGTTATATTGATATATTAGACATGCTAAATACTTTATATAATGGTTGATAAATACTTTATATAATTATATTTAAATGATTTATTTTATAAGTCTTATTTGAAGTGTTGTTTTAATCAAATTTGATGTTCATTACTACTATATATTACTAAAAGTTTAAATTATTTTTTTACAAAAAGAAGAATAATTGAAGAAATAGAAATGTCCCGAAGGATGAAACCAAACTCATAAGGAAGTAAAATTTGAGTTTAAAAGTTGCTTAAAATTTTAAAGAAAATCTATATAGATAACTATATATGAATAAAGGAACTCAAATAATAAATTTTTCCATATTTTAACATCAAAAAGTTTCTTAAATTTTTTTTCATGGATGAAGATAATAAAGAAGAAAATATTTAAATAGGAAAAGACATTGACATCAATATATAACAAATGAATTTATTGACAGCAATGTAGAACAAATAAACTTAAATTATAATATTTAATATAAATTTTTTATCTACATGTAACTTAAATCTTATGACCATGATCTGTTCTTATAATTTAAGAATTTAAATCTTAAATAACAATGTACATCACAAGTTAAAAAAAAAAAGTCTGTTAAAATTTAAAACATTAAAGTATGGATGATATGATTGTTTTTATTGAAGCACACATTATAACAACAATTTAAAATTGATGTAATAAAGCATAACGTATACAACATCAAAATAAATGACTACCTATTCACAATGAAAACCTTATGATTGGCCATTTGCTCTGATGAGACATTACTTATAGATAAGTTAAGTTGCCGTTAACAGTTCTTTACTTTATTCACTTAAGAGATGATTGGTGGAAGAGTGATCGAATGAATTTGAGGATAAATTTTTTGTTGTTTATTTGAGTGTATTTGAAGGTAATTGAGAGTGAATTTGGAAGTAAAGTTTATGAGAATTAGTGTAAGATTTGATTGATGTGACAAATTTAAAAAAATTATTTAATTGGTAGAATTTAAAGATTATCAAATGTCCTTAGTTATTAAAGTAATATAAAATGATATTTGTTAATGTTATATTTAATTGTAAAAATGTTTATAAAGAGTAAAAAATTAAAAAGTAATTATTAAAATTAATTTTTAAAAAGTAAAAAAAATTATAATTTAGTAAAATGAATTTATTTTTAAATGTAGTATTTGTTTGTAATATAATTTACTACCAAGTACTATGAATTTATTTGTTATGAAAGTGAGATTGATTAATTTTGAAGAAACAAATAATTCAACGAAGTTATAATATTACATGACATGAAAAAAGAGAGCGAACATAATAACATACAAATATATTTATAATAGTTTATGATGAAGTTGCTTCAGTGAGGTATGTAAGCAATCTATTGAAACAATATTGTATTGACATCCCTATTAGATGTCTTGTATGGGATGGATGTGAAGATTGAAAGTCGAAGCACTGTCTGAATAAATTATCATCTTGAATCTTCATAGTCTGTAATAAGTTATGAATTTCTTCTGAAGTTGGATTAGATGATTGAATCCTAGCCGTTAACAGCGAATTTCGACGCATCATGGCTTGTATTTGTCGTTCAAGAATTGCACATAGTTTTGTTCTTTGAGCAATTCATCAATAATTCGAGAATCCATTTGATTTGAAGTTCATTAAGTTGACAATAAATAAAAGTATGAAAACTGATGTCAAAGCAAGTAGAATTCAAAAATAGGTAATGTAAGTTATCAAACACATAAGTCAATTTAAGCAAATAAGTCATGTAATACAGTCACGGAATAGTAAGCAACTTAATCATCTAAATGGTGAAGAATTAAGTTAACATTCTGATTTAGGTGAACAAATTATCGGTTCATGTCGAGGGATAAGTTTGCCAAGTTATCTTCAATACATTGAACTCGCACATGCATTTGTTTCATACCCTGCATTCTGTTGCAAGTCTTGTACCCCCTCCCACATTTGAGTCATCATATTAGGATTTGAAAGATGTGGAGGAGGTTGCACAAGGTTCTCATGATGGTGTGGTTACTCTTTGTCGTCATCATCACCGACGTCGTGTTGCCAAACTTCGTTGACATTAACAATATTCAACCTCTTCAAAGAATTAATTGAAAATGATGTCTGACCCCAATATGAGTGCTAGCATCGACATCAACATGAACTCCACAATATTGCATGATTTAGGTGATAAGGAAATCGTATGGTAGGGGTGTGTCACCGGCCTTGCATTTAAGCATATGCTGCATGATGTGATGAGATTAATTGATAACTATATTATTTTTAAGCACCCATAACATAAAGATATCCTCCTGCGATAAATTTGCAAAATTTCCAGGTCATGGAGTCAACATGTGCACAATAACATAATGCATAAGTCTATTATTAATATTCAAACAACCAACCGTTTTAACACGTTGACCCTGCATTTATGGTCTAACCATAGTAGCTAATGCCATCTCCCGGTCATAGGGAAAGTCGTCTAGGATTCTTCTCTTGTTAACCTCACTGAGAAGATATCCATTTCCAGAAATCTTCAGATTTGAATAAAAAACTTTGATCAAATCCGGATAGAAGGGTCCCTGCAATGTCAGAAATTCTACCACTCCTTGAAATAGAAGATGTTGTTGAAAATATAAGCTTGAACCAACAAATGATTCAAAATTCATGATTTTTGGAACAACAATATTTCTTGTGTAGAAATCAGCTGCATAGTGTTCCATCTAATGGCTTTCACTAAAGAAACGACGCCGATCTAATTGTTCTGCAACAGATGGTCTGACATAGGTAGCAACTTCTGGCTCAGTTGCAGTTTCTTTTCCCTTACGACTTTTTCTAGGCCTTTTGGTTGATGATGAGGCCATTTAGTATTTACTTCAAGAAAACCATAAATAAAAACAATAACAAGTTAAGTCATAACAACATATTCAATATTAATAATAACAACAAGAAAAGACAAACCATTAATGAGTCATAACCATAACTTAAATATTGAAGATGGTTAAAAACCAAGAAGTCATAATTACAACACAGGTACATCTAATTGTATTATAGTAATACAACTAATATTATGGCATTTTAACAATCACCACCCGAGATTATTTTACATAACTTATTCCACCTCTTGTGTGGTGGAAGTCCCATCAACCTCTTTGTATATGTGGGGTTTCCACAATTATAAATAACGTAACACAATAAACTCATTCATAGATTTATTAAAAATAAACATTGTCTAACACTTACCTGTTGAAGACTTATAAAAATTTCAAGTAAGATGAAGCCAAAAATTAACATTGGACTTCCAACCAATGTCACTCACAGATTGTCCAAGATTCACTTTTTCTCAAATTATGTTCTCTAATTAGATAGATGATTGAAATGTCAATTTGGAAAGACTAAAGTCACCCTAAACCAAACCTGTAATCATGACAATATTGCATCATGCTTGAACAAATGATAAAATAATAACTTTGTTAAATGAGAATCTACCTTCAACCAAGTGCAGACAAAGAAACAACCAATTGAAGAGAAAGATTCAAAATTGCTTCAATCTTCCACCTCTTATATATACATCATCATCTTTGCTGTCAAAAAATACGAACAAATAACTACAAACAATGTCCACCCAAACAAATAACCTCCTCACACTTCCACCACCTTCACAATATCATCAAACAAACATCATAAACTACTTCCCCTATCAACAAACAAAACTCGAAATCAAAAAATCATACAATACCAACTACAAAGAACACCTTTGATGAACTTCTTTGTCGTTGCCTACCCTACACAGCAGCATGAATGCTCCATGAGCTACGCAATCTTCACCACCTTCACGGTTTTCGTAGGTTCATCACGTTGAGAACACCTCCAAGACCTCCACTCAACACCTACATCACAAACAAAGGGTTAAATATGAGGGCATCTATTTGAACCACCTCCTCCAGCTTCGTACACTGCTTCAACGACCATGCCATCATCGCTGTATCCTCCACCATGAGGGACACCTTCGTCTTCATCATCATCTACCATGGGATGCTCATTGCATCCTCCATCATCACGAACACCTTTGTCTTCATCATCAACGATGTTGCATCCTCCATCGTCAATGACGCTAAATCCTCCATCATCAAGGACAACTTCCTCGAGTGCTTCAATGAGCTTGTCATGGTCACTGCATCCTTCACTGTCAGGCTTCCACCACCAACCAAATAACCAAATGCCATGCTACATCGTCGACCTTTGTTAGATGCGTAGACCACCAACCTTGCAACCTCCACCGTCGTCAATATGGCGCCATAACCACCAAGCTTGCAAGGAAATTTCTCCATGCGAACCAAATACACCCATTGGAACCGAATACAAGGTCCAACGTCGACAACCATGGGAACCGAATACACAACTTCGGATGGAGGGCTGGGTAAGCGAATACGAACTAGGGGAACCAAATACAACTTCCCTTCTTTGTCTTCATAGCACTGGAATCAAATACCAGCCAATGTAACCGAGTACAGCTTCAGTTCTTCGATTCCTTTACGTGGAATTGAATACTCCTCAAATGGAACCGAATACAGCTTGTCGTTGTTTTTCTTCATGCCGTTGGAACCGAATACGCTTGGCTCTTCTTCATCTTCTCTAGCTTCAAATAGTCCTTCTCTTCATCAACCAATTTCTTCTTCATCTTCCATCAACCTTATCTTCATCTACCACCAACCTTGCAAAGAATAGACAAGAAATATTTGCCTAACAACATTACACTCATACTAACCTCACCTCAACTTTCTCTTCTTTCGCACCTAACGCATGTACATTACACTTCCATACACTTGCAAAACAAAATGCTCTTGCACAACATAAACTCCTTCTTTTGGCTCAATGAACACAACAACAACCTAATACACAAAGCTCTTTTGCCTCAATTAAGACAACAACAACCAAATACCAACCACATATGAATGCTTGTTCTACGGTAAAAAAGCATTCAAAATGTTACAGTGTATTGTCAATAGTGCACAAATCTTTTTTGTGCAATGGCTGTGTGTGAAGGAACAAATCTTTTCTGTGCAATGGTTGTATGAAGCAACTTCAGAGCTTCAGGAATCTTTGCAACTTTTATCACAAAAAGTAACTCCTCACAGTAATACTCGTGAGTGCACAATAAAATGTAGTTGTGTTCTTATTTTAAACATGCAATGCAATTGGAATCAATTCCAACTTAGTTAGAACCGATTATATTAAGTATCAAAATTCATCTGGGAATTCTTGTTAGATATAGGAGTACTTCAGAAAAATTACATTCCATTCTTCTAAATCTCACCACATCCGCGGGTGAGTGAACAATATAAAGATTCCGCATTTCCCTTCAAATTCATCGCCCATTTCTCTTCAATTGAACGCATAATAATTTTAAATCATCGTTGTCAAACTACGTAAACAATATAATCACTCCAAGTGAACATTGACGAAAC
Organism: Vigna radiata var. radiata; assembly: GCF_000741045.1. Lineage (NCBI taxonomy): Eukaryota > Viridiplantae > Streptophyta > Magnoliopsida > Fabales > Fabaceae > Vigna > Vigna radiata. The sequence continues at coordinate 2,681,272 of NW_014543262.1, read as the reverse complement.
TAATACAATAAAAGAAAGTATGTTTCTTAATTTGTGTTAAACTTGATTTTTATCTCTAGGTATTCAAATAACAAATTTAATCTTTTAATTTAAAAAAATATATGAATTTAGTCTATCTTTCATACCATCACTACTAAATGTTGAAAACTGAAAGCAATATAAATTCACACATTTCTAGAAATTGAAATTTAAATTAATAAAAAGTACTGGAAGTAAAATCATATTCAAACAAAAAGATGAGTGCTAAAAATACTATTTATTTCAGTTGGTTAAAGTACTTGATAATTGTGAGTTGTTGTAATTTGTGTACATATTTTTTAATTTCTATGGATAAAAAAATAAATTTAAATCTATTTTTGGTTTTTGTAATTTTTGTAATTTTTGAACATTAAAATTTTTCTTCTTATAATATTTTAATCATATATACAGTTCTTTAAATTGTAAAATTGTTGATTCATCCGTCACTATCATTCAATCTTTATCAGAAAATATAATCTTATTTATAAGGATAAAATATACTAAAATTTTGTTATTAAACTTTACTATTAATATCTTTGATAGATTAGTAATTGGTCTTGTTATTATTTACAAATATGTAATCTCTTTTTTGTTAGCAATTACTTGACTTATTAACAATAGATCAAAATTATTTAACTTTAGAATATCAGATAATATATACATATGGGTAATTAAATTTACATGACACAACTATATAAGACCAAAACAATATTTACAAAAAAGAAAAGTACTAAAAACACAATCTTTAAATTATGAAATTATTGTATAAAAGAAAATGGGTGGAATAGCACATCACCACGTGAATGGTGTGAGACTGAGGAGAAAAAAAGGAGCTTAAAAAATCTGCAATGTTTGAAAAGTTGAGCAAAGCTAAAACGGCCACGTTCACCCTTCTTCAATACCTCAATTTTCTTCTTTCTTTTGGTTTCATGTCAATTCCAAATCTTCAACCACCAACTTCTTTCCATTTGTTCCCATTACTCCAAACCCTTCTTTCCAACCAAATCTTCCATATCTTTTGAGATATTGTGCCATTTTTTTACCTTTACCAGTTTAAAGGTGTCTTTTATTAAATATTTATTACACAAGTGATTTTTAATCTCAAGCATGAATTAACATTTCAGTATCATAAACAAATAAACTGTTACAATCACAAAAAAAAATAAAATGGTTTAAAGTTAGAATGTCTTTCTTGTTACTTTAAAAGATGAAATTCATTTTCCTTAAAATCTACAACGAATTAACACTTCATCTAAATGATTCACAAAGAATGAACACTTCATTTGAATCTTCACAAAAGATGATAAACTTTAACTCAACAACAACAATAATATTCAATCACAACTCCCGTGAAAGTTCTCATTTTATACCATCACCAAGTTCTCAAAGTCAAAGCATCCTAGAACACCCTTATCAAAACATACAACTATAAACGTATTTTAGAATAAGAATTTCAATCTAATTTATAAAGATCTTATTCAATAATACCTCTATTGTTAGTTAATTGTCGTGTAATAATCGATTATCTACTTATAGTAATAAATTATACATTTAATAAATGCACAACAATAAAAAAATTTACTTAAAAATTCTTATAATTACTCGTTATAATCGATTTCACAAATCATAATTGATTATTAATCGATTATTATAATTTGACAATTCATTATTTTGAATATAAAATTTTTTTTATTCAAAACTAATTTTATCACAATCTAAAACAAACAATACATAAAATAAAAAACAAACCATATCCTATATATAAATTTCCTAATTACAAAAATTTTAAAACATTACAAAAATTTTAAAACAAAATAAATCATCATAAAGATCTTCTAAAAGACTTGAAACTTAACTTTGAAACTTCATCAACAACTTTATGCTAACATAAACAATTTAGAGTACTTATTTGTTTCCTATGATGAAACTCGGATAAACAAATTCAGAAAATAATAAAGATATCTTTTAAAAACTCACAAATATATGGAGTACCCCATTTCCTTCTTTAAGGTAAGAAACTCAACCACAAGTTCTTCAAACCAGAACGTCATCTCAGAACCACAATACCTCATATCTTAACATGCACTTGGCGTGATTACTACCTCAGAAAAAATACACAACTAGGGAAAATAATTAAATATTACAAGTATTGCTCAGAGAAAGAAACAAACTATCCATTGATGAATAAAATGACATTCATTTTACAACAATGGGAGATGATTCCTTCTCACACACAAAAAAAGGGTAACTACTAATTCCCCAACTTTTATCTTCCCTAATCCTAGCAAGGCATGGATCCAAAAAGACATGCCATGGAGGAATACACTATACCTATATATCACACTATTTGACTTTATCTGCAATGATATCTTCATTCTCACAAGTATACTGCATGAAGATATATTGCACTTAAACAAACCTATACACTGTACAAGGTATGGAACCATATGATGGATTTTGGTTACAAACTGACCATATCATCTCCCAGAAGTGGTCAAGGTTTTCTCTTTGGAGACCTCAGAAATGAGAGTCAATGAATGAAGAGATTCTGAACTAGGAACAGGAGTGGAAGCAGAAAGCAACTCTTCATCTGCATGTTCAGGTTGTGAGGGATTTGGTGAATAGGTGAACGAAAGATCTTTGTTGGCAGCAAGAGCAAGGAGCTCTTTCTCCTCTAACCCTTTGGTTGGGCCCAAGCTGCATCTATCTGGGGAGTGTTTGGCCAATGCATCTTTAAACTTCTTGATCTGTAATTAAATCAAATTGAATGCTGTTACTAAATCATTAAATAATGAACAAATAGTTAAATGCCAAAGATATGATATAAAATTGACATAGCATGTATACTAACCGTGGCATTGGTGCAGCTAAAGCTACACAATCGACCATGAGCACCTCTATAGAAGCGAAAGAAAGGAAGAACATGGACATTGAGGCTATAACACATGGACTTATGCTCCTCATAATTCACCTGAAGGAATTGAACATCGGGATTCATCTCTGCCAGTTGACATATCTGTCATACCATAAACCAAGGAACATCAGAACAACAATACACATTAACAGATCATGATATTAAAAATTGTCATGTGGGTTGATCTGTGAATTGGATCAAGGGGATGATGAATACCTTAGGATGAAGGGCTTTGCAGCCACCACAACCAGGAGAGAAGAAATCAACCACCACCAACTTGTCCCCTGCGTTTAACAGTGACTCTACAAGGTCTTGGGCGGAAGTCACCTCTTTCATGTTGGGTTGAAGCCCCTTTTCCCACCATTTCTGAACATTCCCTATTCTAAGGGTCATCTGCAAAATTCCACAGGAAAGGTTCAGAAACCCCGTCAGGAAAACAAAATCTTGCCCGATTAGAATATCAATATATGTAATTAGGTAAGTTCGGAGGAAAATTAGCAACATACAAAAAAAGAAAACAAAAAATCACAAATTGTAAGAGTTACGTATCAAAATTCCATAAGCTCCAAATATCCCCTTGAGAGAAACACAAAATCTCCCCAAATTACAATATAAGCAATTTCGAACATTTTCATGAAAATTCACAAAATTCCCAACAATAGAAAAACGTCTTAATTACCTTCCCATAATATATAAAATAAACATGGCGATCTACAATACTTCACAAGAAATCTCCAGAAACCCGTCAGAAAAACACAAAAATCTTCCCAATAAAAACTAAAAAAAATACAAGCAATTTGGAAACAAACATGCCACGCAAATTAACAAAATTCCCACCAACAAAAAGGTTCAAATTCCTAAAAAGAATGGAATTAAGAATAAAGCCAATTCCGTAAAGGGGTAGAAATATTACAAACCTGAGCACCAGTTGAAGCTCTCAACCGCGAACTGACCCTGTTGGGTATTCCTCTATTTACATGAAAGTGAAGCCTTTTACCCTGAAACTCAGAAGAGGACCAAGATCTGCGAATCTGAGACTTTAACTTGAGAGAAGGGTACCCTCCGACGCCAGAAACGAAGCTACGAGAATCGGGAACCGTCCCCCTTCGATGGTGGCGATGACTACTACCGAGCAAAGAAGAAACAAAACTCGCCTTGGTCAAAACCTCAGCCATTAATTTTCCTCGGCTTCAAAACCCACAACGGATGAACAAAGCAGAAAAGTCTCTCTTGTTCTGTTAGAGAGAGAAGAAGAAGAAGAAGACGCTGAAAAGAAAGGGGTCCTCAGAAAAGAGCTTTATCCGCAAGTGATGGCAAATCCACATGTAAAGTTGCGAGCTTGAAATTGAAACAGAAGATAAAATAGAAGTTGATAAATGAAAAAAATAAATAAATAATTGAGAGCAGATAAAGTTGAATTCTCGTTCAGTTGATGGCTGTGATGGCGCGACGCGGAGATCGACGGCGGAAGAGTGATCATGGCCGACACGCGGCGAATTGATGTGGATGCGTGGAAAAACGCCATTGGACGAGAGACGTTTAAGGTAGAAGGTGGGACCCATACGAGAGGTGGAGTTCGCTGGTTGTAACGACACGTGTTTGCTTTGATCAGTTTTTTGGATAATAAAAAGGGCATTAACCGCTCTTTCCTTTTTTTTTCTCTCTCACATTCGTTTTTCGCCTCTTTTTTATAATTGATTTTTTTTTTCTGTCCAGAATTTTATTTTATTTTCTTTTTCATTTTATTTGAATGAGATGCATATGGCATCATGCGCATCTAACACGGAATATAAAAAGATATTTCAAAATGAAATTTAATCCGACCATTTAATTTGAAATTTTTGTATTTGATAATTTCAGTTCATTTTCTTTTTACTCGTGGAAAAGATTGTTTCGTTTTATTATCAGTATTTTCATAAATGAATACTTTTTGTGGTTTGTAATTATTTTTAAATGATAGACGTACTATTTTTAAAAACATAAGTACTAGCATTTTTATATTTTATTTTTAAATTATTTATTATTACTATTATTATCGTTACCTGTATGAAATATTTTTTTTTGCTTTTTTTATTCATCCACTTACAAGATATGACTTTTGTTTTACTAGGCGATTTTTTTAATCTTTTATTTAATAAAATATTGATGATGATAGAAAATAGTTTATTATTGGTTAGATACTTTTATATTATACAATTTATTTGAGTTATTATATTATTGATAACATTATTTTACTATTTTAAGACCATACTTTAATTTACTAATATTAAGGATAGATTTTCTTTTTAATTTTTGTTATTTTAAAATATTTCTTTTAATATCTCAATTTTAGTTTTTACCACTTATAAAGTAAGATGTTGTTTCACATATAGGATCAAGTAACTTTTATAATTTTCTTTCCAAAGTCGTTCAGCTAGTTAGGTATCTGTTCTTTCTTCATCTTCGTTCCAACCGTCCGAAGGGGTACTTATCAAAGGTTATTCGACGCTCAAGTCAACAAATAATTCATACGGGAGTCAAAGCAATAGTATTAAATACACAATAAATGTGATCACCTTCCTCATTTATTTATAGCCTTGGAGATGGGCTTGAGATTAGTAAGACCTTAATCTTGGCCCAATCTCAACCCATTGCTCCTAATCAGTGCTTACCTTAATCTTTGCTGACATGACCATTTTTCGAGTTAGGCCGTCTGGACCATGGACGTACGTCCGGTCTTATCTGTTGAAGTTCTAAGCCATTTTGTTGCTATCCATCTTCCGATACCATCCGACGACTACATATCTTCTAGAAACGTTCGACCCTATGGTACAAGAGTTATAAAATTGATAAAATAAATTTTTTTTATCTTAACTTATAGATATAATATTAATGTAGTTATCTAAACGAAAATAATTATGATAATAAATATAACTAAAAGAGCTAAACGTAAATCACTAAACAACTATGAAAACACTTTGCAACATCACCATCCTCCACCAAAGATACTTCAACACTTATCCTCATCTGCTCACACTAATAAGGTGATCATTGCAAAAGAAACAAATAACACACCAAAAAAGAGACAACATGGTAAGCTAGTGTTCAAAACAAAACTTCATAAACAATTTAACATATCACGTATTACTTCAACATTTATAACATCCTATAAATTATAAACATATAATCAGTTGACTTTAGACTCAATTATTTGTATATGTGCTTTGACATATCAATTCAATTTAGGTGTTCACTTGGAGCAATATTTATACTCAGTTGAATCATAAACGCAGGGGTTATCACCCTACTACCCACGAGGTTAATTTTTCACACCTAAGACCTAAAGTCTGAGGTAAAGACCTCTTGTCATTCACTCCCCCACCCCATTCATCTCTATATGAGTTGAATGGTTAGTAGTATGTTAAGATACCTACTTTTAGAATCCCTACATGTCAAATCACACATTAACAACATCACCACCAATTCCTTATTGGATTGGTTCCAACCATCTCAATTACGCATCACAAACTAGTCATCATATTATCATACATTAATAAAGGCCATACATACTTATAGTCATATTATAAACCAATAATTTTTTTTAACATTCACATAATCACACTCATTAAACACATCATAAGAGATATATGAAAACTCAGTTAAAATTTAGGTATTTTTCTAAGCTCCAGATCTGCTTCCTTAGTGAAAACTCATTCTCTCAGCCACTAGATTTGCTCGCTTAATGAAAGCACTCTCGCTTAGCAACCAAATCTACTCACTCAGCTAGTAGTGCCTGATAACACACTCGCCTATTGATCAAATATGCTCATCAACAAGAAAACCATTAGAACTTACAAACTTAAATTCTCCCAAAAGTTTCCCGACGAGTATATTGTAACACCCCAAATTTCAGGGTGTCATGAGTTATTACAAAACCGGTAAATTTCAAACTTTAACATAGCACAGAAACGTATTTTCAAAAAGCTTAACATTTAAACGTCATAATTTATTTAAAACATAATAGTTCAAAAAATGTTTGTCCAATAGAAATAACGAAGGAAATAAAACAACTTTAATTATTGTCTAAAAATTCAAAATACAATAACTTTGAATAAAAATTCCAAGTTTGCCCCTATCATTTCTCAAATCTATGATACCTCAACACCATCTGCCACATCATTTGCTCATGTATAACTTATTATGCGATTATCGCTAATAATTTCATTCACAAACACAAAACACAAACACGTATGAGATAAATTACCAATAAAATAATCATAATAACAGGATATAAACATACTGATTATATCAACAATAATCAGACATCCTATGTATAGTAGTAATAACAATAGGATTGCTAAACCTCTAACATAAACAATTCAATCATAACAAATTACTCAATCCTCGATCTTCGATCCTTGCTCTCTAACCCTTGATGTCATCACTAATATCTCATACATAGACCCTTGGTCTATCCACTCATTAACACCTATGCTAACTACCTACTATAATTATTATTGTAACACTACTATCACATAGCATCACCTAGAGCATCTCAAATACCATAATTACCTTCATAGATACACCACCATCATAACTATCCCAGTTATGAACAACATCATGAGCATCATCGTACCATAAACACCACAATGGAAGGAATAAGTCACACTCTTGTACCCTACCCCACCAACTGGTCGCTCCGTAATAGGAAAAACAAATTTTATTTTTTTAATATCTGTATGTAAAATCAATAGGTAAGATTTGTTTTTATTTACATAAGAATTGTATACCATTACATACAGATCTCGTCCTTCACAAATTTTCCCGCCATAACACGCCTAAACTACATATGGATTTTACATACAAAAAATCAGTAGGTAAAAATTCGTATGTAACTAATTTTTCAAAATCCGTCAATAATACTTACATTACCTACAAATTAAAATCTGTATGTAAGCATCGATAGGTAACTCAAATTCGTCTTGTAGTGACACCTCGTGAAGGCTTAAGTTTGTTGACTTTGTGTCTCCACCTTCCCACTATGAGACATGGAAAATTGCTTGCATGAAGTTAGATGGGCAAATGACTTCACAATTTGCACATATCACTTATGAAAGCACCATATGTACATATCGTAGTTAAGGAGGCCACACGAGACTCATTTGTTCTCCATGGTCAAGACTATTTGATGACTATAGTAAGATTAAAGCATCCAAGATGTGTGGAGGTACTGGTGGTTTAGGGGGACTCTGTGATCAGTAAGGTCCACCACTAGGGACATGTGATAATTCTTGCAATCAAGATATCTTACATAAGATGAAGATGTAGTTTAAAGAAAAAAACTAAATCAAATCTGATAGTCCTTGCAACAAGAGTTTGATGAGAAGTTAGAGTCTCTTGCTCATTCTCAATAGTGGACTCAAGGAACAACTTATATAGCTCTTTAGGCTGTTTGAGTGATTTCTAAATGGATTTGAGTTATAACAAATCCCTTAGCAGATCATACTCACTTTGATGTACCAAACCAGTGTGAATTGTATGCTAAAGAGGGTTAACCATTAGTGGTACCCTTCTATAGTTTTATTAAATGTGGGTTGATTGATGAAGTTCAAGATGTTGATCCTTATCCAATAAAGAGGTTCAATTGGTGGGAGAGCCATTAGGCTATTTTTTTCTTGGCCTACACATTGGATCATACTAGTCTCAACATAGACACATGAAGTACATTATTTCTTTTTTAAGTTTTTATTATTATAATTTCTATCACCATTTCTTTAGGATTTCGTTGGTTGTGATAAACAACTTTTGGGAGAACTTATTAATTTTGATCATGACATGACTCAAGCCGAGGATGATTCCATATCATAACTTTTGACCATGTTACCTTTGTTAAGGAGACCTTTCTTGTAGATTCAAAGAGACTTCATACTAGCTATTTGGAGTTATTGTTGTCATTATCTGTATATTTTCTTACCATATAGATGCATGAGAGGTTGTTTGGAGAACCTCCATATTAAACATTTCAGTAATTTAATTATAGGTCAGTTATACTGTCGTATGTTTATTATATTACAACGATGACTTTTAACCTATAATTTATTACGTTTCGTATATAAACAAATTGAGTGTGGAACAAGGAGAATAAGAAATATATATGAACCTTAATCCATGTAAAAATTTGGAAACGAAAAGGTTCAAATCCAAAAATATTTGCAAAGATACGTGGCTCATAAAAACATATTTACATTCTAACATTGAAGTATCAATTTTAATGATTGTATTTGTTTTAAACTAACTCTTTGTCATTCATTGTAAGTCCCAATGGTAATTAATTGTAATTATACCCCGGGAATACTACATACTAAAGTGGTTTTGTTGGCTTCAAAGAAAATCCAGTCAAGAAAATGAAAAACTTACAAGAATAAATTTTACATTTTTATTTATATTTGACAAGTATAGATATATTCTTACTAACATATGTCTTTACTTTCATTAGAATTGTGGTTCACACAAACATTTTAAATAGAACGGCATAATAACATCACTACAACTCATGTATATAACTTATTAGAAACTTTTTAATGCATACAATGGTTATTTTACGTAAGTTTTGATGAAATTAATATATGCACTTTGTCATTTTAGTATAATCGACAAGTTGATTTGTTTAAATGTGACTATTACTTTATATTATAATGATATTTTAACAACTCCTTTTTAACAATTTTTTGACAACAGGACATATGTTACCATTTTATTGGTTTGTTTGAATTTATTCTAAAAAAATATTTAGAATGGACCAATCACAAACTGCCACATATGCGTTGTCAAAAAATTGTTAAAACAAAATTGTTAAAGAAATTTTTTCTTACTTTATATTATATATTGTGTGAAATGTATCATTGGGACGAGTATTACTAACAACTAAACATAGGATAAATTGAAGTGTTTCAAGTCTTCAATGATCAATTTTGATTGTCCAATAATGATATCCAGCAAATAAGAGAACAATGGACAATCTTCCTTCTCCAACATAGATAACGTAGTTTTATTTTCTTGTTCAGAAAAGTAGTAAGGTTAGATTAGATAATTCTTTATAAAACATTTTATTGAGAATTTTCTACATTTTAGAAAAGTTTCAGGTAGACTGAGGTAAAATGACAGTAGACCTGGTTGAAGGGCACATTAACATCTGCTCCATCATGCAAGTAAAGAGTTTTCCTTCAGGAGATGATGCTGATCTCACATGCTTCCCATCAACTTGTTCGCCCTGTCTTTGGAATATCAAAATGGAAGTTTCAGCCGCAGAGTTGAGATCCGTCAAAGCATCCCCAAGAGGCCCCAACACAGGCTCCTCCAACACAGGATCCACCGTTTGTGCCAATGACATCTTCCTCCCATGCCCTCTTCCTACAACAAACAAATCAAACCCTTTTTTCGCTATCTTGTTCAAAAGCTTCACTGTTTTGTCCTCATCCTTCACCACCTTCTCCAAATACCTCACCTTTACCGAATCCCCCATCTTTTTCATAAACCCCTTCAGGAATTCCTTATCCGTTTCATCAAACTCGTCATTAGGGTTATCCCAAACAAGCCTCACCAACATTAAATTCACCTCTGAACTCCTAGTCATCCTCCATGCATAAGATAGAGCTTCACGGTCATCAGCACCACCAACGTAGAACATAGCCACTCGTAGCTCCTTCGAACGCTTGCGACTCACCCCTCTGTCCACTAATATGGCCAAACAACACGGTGCACCCTTAACTAGACTCTCTAACACCACTTTCTTCTCGTCTTTGCTTGCATGGTCGCGGTTGATGATGTTGACAGCTCTTGCAGTTGCAGCTCCTGCTCCTAAACCATCGTAGGTTGGTTGCTTGTGGAATGTGGATAAGATAAGTGTCACACCTCTGTGTCTTGCGAGGTTGATGATGTCCTGGTGCATGGTATTGTAGTCTGACATTATACTCATTTTCTCTGCGAAGATGGCTTGGCTGAGATTGTCGAAGCTTCCCAGGGTGTCTTCGGAGCCTAGCTTCAAGGATCTCGAGGTGAAGGATGTGTTTCGAGCGTTCCTTATGATGAGTGACGCGGCGGGGCGATTGGTTGTTTTGTTCAGTTCCACTGCTAGAAGTTGGATTGGATTTCTGACCGAGGGACATGAGGCTTTTAAGAGGTCGATAATCACGTTGGCATCGCGCTTTGCGTGGATGCAGGCCAGTAGTTTGAGGGGTGAGTCTGGTTGTGTGTCATGCGTCCTGCGTAAGCTTCCCATAACCATTCTGCTTTTCAATGCTTTTGTTAAAGCTGACGAGACAGGTCCCACGGGGATTGTCATTAACCAGCACGCCAACACCATCACCCCAAAGGTTTGGTTGTCCAGTTCCTACATATGTTCATACACTTCAATGCTTCATTGATGAAATTCTTGTAACTGATGATAGTCTCAATCAATCTTTAAACAACATGTTCCATGTTTTTAATTTATAAAATTAGACAATACCATCTTAATCATGTGGAACAAGACTATTTGTAGCAATGCATGATAAATATGGCATGTTACGATGTTAAGTTTGTAAGGTATAATTAACTTACATGTCTGTCCCTGCCGGTGCAGAGAATGATCAATGGCATTATTCCTTTAGTGTTCATGAGCAGTGCAAGGGAGAATCCTTCCATGTGCGGCATCCGGTAGAACCAAGTGACAGCCATAGTGCACAAAATCTTGGTCACCATGGCCAACAGAACCACCACAAACACAGTTGTCCAATGTGTCTGCAAGGCCAAGTCTTGGATCCTAATCCTCTCACCAACTATCACAAAGAACAAAGGCATCATCAGCACAGCCACAAAATCCTGCACCTTGTCCTGGACCGCATTGTTAAGCGACCCCTGAGGCATCACAACACCCAAAAAGAAAGCCCCCGTTATCGAAAGCACGCCCAGACCATCAGTTAACAAGCCAACAACCAAAACCACATTCAGCACAAATATGACTTGTGACTCCAAGAACTCTTTATCGGCCATTCCTACATTGTTGAATATCCACTTGAAAAGGGGGTTAAGTACCATAAAACACAACAACAGAATCACCACAGTGATGACAAACGATACCACAGAAGCGTGGTAGAATTGTGACAGGGCCAACACAAGAAGAGTCCATGAAATCAAGTCGTTAAGGAGAGAAGCTGTGAGAGCCAGTTGGCCGTTCTCCGTGAGAAGCAGCTTCAGATCTGAAAGGATCTTTGCAATCTCAGGGAACTCACTGCTGCAAGAAAGGGCGATTCCCCATAACATTGCACCCTTTGGTCTAACGTTGTCACTGGACAAATGTTTTCGCCCCATGTCCGTGACAAGCATGTAGTACAACCCAAACCCTATTGGTATGGGGAAGATGGCGCTTGCAATGGCTATAACTTTGGTCTTTCTGTTCAACGTCTTTATTGGATTCAAGTCTATCTCTAAGCCCACCAAAAACACGTAGTAAACAAGGGCCAACGATCCTACCGTCTCCAACGGTATCATGTTGCTGTAAGGAAATAACTGGTCCATGAAAACTTTCCAACGTCCCATAACAGATGTGCCTAACAGAAAACCAGTCTTGGAACATAATCACAAAAGTTTAAGTTAAATGGTAACCAACAATCAAAATCAAAGCAAATAAATTAACAGGTGTTTAAAAGAATAATAGAAAAAAAAGTTTTTTGAGAAGTTATTATATAATTAAAGATTATACGATCATGATTCACGACTAATATGTGCATAAGGTAACCAGTGAAGGATGATGGTAGTCCATAAATGGTCGATGACCTTTTCTTTGTAAGACTTATTTTGTATTACACAAACCCATTCTTATACGCAACAGTAAGATATAACCTTTTCATCTCAGAATATTCGTGTCGAGACTGCAATTGCTGCAAGACCAACTACATTATTTTGCAATGTCTTGCAATATTAAGGATTGCAACGAAGACCCTATGATCATGGCTGCAAAGCAATTTTACAACAACAAAGCTTTCTAATTTTTATCTGATTATGTCTTTGTTTTCTTATCTGTTGCCTTGACCTTGTTAAGACTGAGAATTCAAAGTGATCATATATTAACATCATCATCATAAGTCGAAAAGCACTTACAAAAATATTGGCAACAATGCGAGGTACATGGCATTGTTCTGCAAGAACGAACAGAAAGCGGTTGAGAGCTAGAATAATGGCGAATTGCAGGACAAATGAAGGAAGTGTTTCCTCCAGAGAATTTTCTAGCCAAAGGGCGGAACCGGGATAGATAGACTTATCGAAACAGACCTTCAGCGTGTTGTTCGAGTCTATGATAATGGAATCAGTGGTTTCGTAGTCGGAAGAATTCATCTGAATGGCTAACTCCAATACAGTAATTTTTTTTTTTTTTTGTCTTTGCAATCTGATTAACCTTTTCTGTTCTTCTCTGGTTTACGGAATGACGAATATAATTAAGAGAAACATCATAGGGAGAAGGAAAGAGTTTTTGTCAAAGTGTGAAAAACAGATGAAAAAGGAACTGACATTGATAATTCCAGGTAGATTTCGTAGTGTTATGATTATTATTATGCGGTTGCTTCACTTGCATGTATAATTTTAGACAATTCGTTTTCTTTGCTCTACAATGTTTCTATTTTTCGCGATAGATTTTCACAAAACAATAATTTATATTGTTAACTTATGATATTTTTTTTGTTAAATATACCCGTATATTTGTCCTTTTCACGCACATTCGAAATATTAATATCTGTAAAAACAAAATTTTACATCAAATAAAACATAATTAATGAGTTGTTTTATTATTAGCGTCTAAGACTATTAGCGTCAAAGTGTGATCTGTCAGAGAGAAAAGAGAGTAGGAAAATGATATTTTAACACCAACTTTTTGACACTATTTTGACACTGCACATGTGTCAAAATGTGGTTAGACGATTTCAAATTAAAAAAAAAACTTTGGTTTTTCTCTTCCAAATATACCCTTATTTCAATTTTTTTTAATTTGAAATCGTCCAATCACATTTTGACACGTGTGCAGTGTCAAAAATTGGTGTTAAAATATCATTTTCCAAGAGAGTATTCGTAAAATGAGAGAAAACGAGAGAGTACTATTATTCAAACAGAAATCAGATATTTATATCTGATGTACAAACGTATCTGTACAAACCAGTTTTAAAAGAGAGTTAAAGTAGTTTTGCTTTTTACACTTAATAACATTCCCCCTTAAAAACTAAACTACTCAGAGATACAACCCCAAGTGACTTTCTCAGAGCTTCGAACCTTCTTTGTCGCAGCGCTTTGGTGAATACATCAACAATCTGTGCATCACTGTTGCAGTGAATCAATTTCAATTTTCCTCTACTGACTTGATCTCGCAAATAGTGAAATTTCGTTTCAATATGTTTGCTCCTTCCATGAGCAACATGATTTCTTGACAGATTGATGGCAGACTGGTTGTCTATCATCAAACGTGTTGGCTTTGCATGTTCAATCTTCAGTTCACATAGGATGGCCTCTAGCCATGCACATTGGCAGACAGTTTCTGATGCAGACACATATTCTGCTTCACACGACGACAGAGCTACAATGTTTTGCTTTTTTGAGCACCAGGATATAGATGCACCCATCCACTTGAACAGATAACCAAAAGTACTCTTCCTGTCTTCTGGATCTCCACTCTAGTCAGCATCGCACCATGCTTCCAGGACAGCACGCATGCTCTCCGACTTCTTGGGGAAGAGAAGGCTGAAATCTGTTGTTCCCTTCAAGTACCTGTTTGGCAGCTGCTAGGTGAGATTGTCTCGGATCTTGCATAAATCTGCTAACCAATCCAACACCAAAACTAATGTCTGGTTAGCTATTGCATATGTAACGTAGGGTGCCAACGATCTGCTTATACAACGTTGCATCAACCTTTGCCTCTTCTTGTTGACTTGTAAGTTTCAGATTGGCTATAACAGGGATGGTCGTGCAGTTGCAATCTCTTAGATTAAACCTTTTCAGAGTCTCTAGAACATATCTTTTCTGATGCATGAATATCCCACTTTCGGTCTACACAAATTCAAGTCCGAGGAAGTACCTTAAACTACCCAACTTTGTCATTTCAAATTCATCTTTCATCTTCAACTTGAATTCTTCAATCTCTAGAGTAATTTCCAGTGGTAAGCAAGTCGTCAACGTACAAGCATATCAGAAGAATGTCTCGCTGTCCAGTGAATCTGACATAAACTCCATACTCGACGGTGCATCTGTGAAATCCCAGTTTGATGAGAACTGCATCAATGTGTTTGTTCCATGCCCGGGGTGCTTGGCACAGACCATAGAGAGCTTTATTCAGCTTGTATACTTTTAGTTCTTGACCTTTCTGAATGAAGCCGGGTGGTTGTGTCACGAAAACCTCTTCTTCCAGGGGACCGTTCAGGAACGCTGACTTGACATCCATCTGAGTTATACTCCAGCCGTTAACGATAGCTATAGCCACAACGAACCTTACTGTTTCAAGCCTTGCTACTGGTACGAAAACATCATCAAAATCCACCCCTGGTCTCTGCAGAAATCCTTTAGCGACCAACCTTGCTTTCAGTTTTGCAACGCTGCCGTCTGGTTTGTATTTGGTTTTGAATATCCATTTTACCTCTATAGCTTGCTTATGTTTGGGTAGATCAACGATTTCCCACGTTCTGTTCCTCTCAATTGCTGAGAGTTCTTCAATCATAGCATCCTTCCATTCTTTAATTTTGATGGCTTGTTCCCAGGAGATTATCTCTGCATCTGCTAGAAGTGCATGATGAACTATGTCTCTTGTCTCGGCAACCTCGTTATCTGCGAACAGCTCGTGACCAACAAGACGTGTGGAGGGAAATCTGGTTCTTTGAGATCTCCTACGATTAACCTCCATCCCAGTTGCTACCCCTTCGACAGCATCGGGTTCCTTCTCCTCTAGCCAGGTGGACACGACACCTTTATCTGATGGACTCGTCTCTGCCTGCATCCAGTTAAATGTTGCTGATTCATCAAACAACACATCTCTACTTACAGTTACCTCATTTTTCCTTGGGTTGTAAAGCCTGTAGGCTCCTGTTGGGTGATATCCGACCATGATGAAAGTTTCACTTTTATCTTCGAGCTTCTTCCTTTTTTCATCTGGGATGTGTTTAAAACACACGGACCCAAATATCTTGAGATGTTTTGCGGTTGGTTTGATACCAGACCACGCCTCCTCTGGTGTGCGGTCTATCAAGGCCTTTGTTGGACTCCTGTTCAGCAGGTAGGCAGCAGTAGAGACAGCCTCTCCCCACAAGTTGTGTGGTAAGTTCTTTCCCTTTAGTAAGCATCTGGTCATCTCTACAAGCAGCCTGTTCCTCCTCTCAGCAAGTCCGTTGTGTTGGGGTGTGTATGGAGCAACAACCTCGTGAACAATCCCCTTCTCTTCACAAAACTTGTTCATCTCTTTGGAGTTAAACTCTCCACCTTGTCATGTACATGCAACGCGTGTTCGGTGCCTTGTGCCACTACAGGACGTGTTTCTTTTGTTTGTGACGTGTTGTTTACTTTACAGCCACAATTGTCTTTGATGGTCAGTCCAACTTTATGACATTCCTCGATACCCATTAACACAACAAGATCCGATTCTGAGTCACAGACATCCTGTGCTAAATTTTCTTCCAAATTGCAAAAAGTTTGCCTACAATCGTAATAGAGTTACCTTGACACTGACAAAGACACTCGTTTAATGCTTTAAGTGTCATTAAATTTTAAAATTATGTGATGGTTTGGAAATTCAACAAGATCATCTATGAAATGAATGTTAAAAACCAAAATTGTATCAAAATATTATTATTGAATTATAATATTGTACGGGATAGGTCAACCATAAGGGTTGATTAACAACTTAATCAATAATACACATTACATATATAAACCGATTAGGCCGAAATTGGAATTACTTCATCCATTTTAACTTAGAATACACACATCTTCAACTCTCACACGAGTTATGTAACACCCTTGCTAGGATATTATTAAGATACTTAAAATTCACAAATTTTAAAATATTTTATTTTGCGACGATACCATCTTTTAAGATTAATGGAAACTAAAATTTATATTTATTTGTTCAAAAACTTAAAGAATAAGATTAAAAAGTCCATAACTAAAGTAGAGTGGATATTACTTCTCAACAATCTTTGTTTAAAACAAGTTCATTTACAAAACAAGTACTTTCCTAAAAAAAAAAATTCAAAGCTCCTCAATATTATGTATCCAAATCAACATATGCAACAATATATGCTCTCATATCGACATACATGTACAATCATTGCAATCAAACACACATACAAGAATGAGTTAACAAGAACATCAAACATCATAACCAATAACATATATATATCAATAATAATGTAACAACTCATTCAAACTTTTTAGAACTCTATGTCTTCCACCATTCAATTTTATCAATTGTCAACCATTCATTACCAAGTATGTTATCTCACACAATAGTTCAAAACATATTTTTTAGGCTTAATACCTTTATTGGTCCCAATTTTTGTTAGCTATGTTCGAAATGGTCTTAATTTTTTTAAAATGTTCAATGTAGTCCTAAAGAGTGTAATTTGTGTTCAATTTAATCCTTTTTTACAAACATCGTTTAAATTGTTAACGACCATAACTCCAACTGTGTAAAACCCAAATGAGATGGCATTTAACTGCCCACGTGGAAGATTAAATTAAGGGTATTGAGGATGAAGTTGCCACATGTTGAGGGTCATTCCCTGTTGAGATGATGGAAATGCGCCAGTGGTGGTCACAATTCTTGTTCTCTCTCGTGGTGATGCTGGCTCAATGAAGAAGAAGATGAAGACGTTGCAACCTTGCCTTTATGATGGATGCTGGTGGTCTTGCACTAGGTGGATGTACAATTTTAGGGTTCTATGGGTTTCTAATTTGGGAATTTTTGGGCTGGTTGTGCTTTCTTGCAGGTTGATGAAAGCACGAGGGAGAAGCAAGTTCGCAAATATGGTGGTTCTTAGGCATGATTAGGTTGAGGGTTTCAAATTGCTAGGCTGCATCAATGGAGAAGGACGAACCCCCAAAGACATCACGAATCGCAGTGGTGTTGTTTCTGGGTTTTTATGGGCTTTTTAGATTGGATTTGAGGTAGGTTTCTGGTGCAGTTGATGATCGTGGAAGTGCGCTTTGCGTCGTCTAACACGAGGTTGATGTGGAAGGAGAGGATGATGGCATGACGACATGGTGCTGGCAGCGAAACTATAGTGGCAGCGCGAACTGGGAAGAACATGATGGTGAAGGCACGCGATGAAGATGGTGACGCGTGGAGATGGCCGCAGCGGCATCCTGGTGATGGTCTTCTGGGTTTCATTTACAGGTTTGTGGTGATTGCGATGGCGGCCTGAGGGTTTAGGTGTGGCAGTGCTGGGGTTAGGTGGCTAGAGAGAAATTAGGTTCAGTTTCTATTTGGGCTGAAGGTTTTAGAAGATAGTGACGTGGCAGTAGTTAAATGTCATCTTATTTAAGGTTTGTACAACTGGAACAATGGCCGTTAACGATTTAAATAGCGTTTGCAAAAAGAACTGAATTGAACACAAATTACAATTTTAGGACTACATTGAATAAAAAAAATTAAGACCATTTCAAACATAATTAATAAAAATTGAGACCAATAACGATATTAAGCCTATCTTTTCTTTTTATTTCAAACTTAGATCTCATAAACGATTTTGCTCTAAAAACTATATCATTGTATGTGACAAAAATTAACATACTTTCGATATATAAACATATAATGACATACTCACTATTTTCAAAATTATATACACATTTATTACTATATTAATTTTATGAAAATAAAAGAAAGTTATTTCTTAAATGAAGAGTTAGATTGTTACTTCTGAATTGGAAAAAAATTATTATTTTTGATTAAATAAAAGATAAAACTATATAAGTGAAGGAAAAGAATGAAATGATGAGAATTCCCATTATTTCTACTATTAGTATTAACATTTGGAAGAATGGTCATTCTTCAATTTATTGTTGAATAATTTTTTCTTTAAATATTTTTATGGAGATAATAAAATAAATGTAGACAAAAGTTATATCACATGCATCAAGAGTAATAATTTAAAAATTTAGAAAAATTTAATTTTATAAACTAATTTTAATTTATGAAATGTATATGAAACTATGAGATGAAAGTAAAGTATGGTATTTACATGGGCGATTCTTCTTCCAATGTTATGATTATAAAAAGATTATGATATTTTAATTTTTTTTTTAACAACAAATATGTATCAATGTTTAATTAGTTTGTATATTTAAATCGAGCTAATCACAATTTATCATATAAACTATTATAAAAGAGTTGTAAAAAAATCATTAAAGATGTATTTTCCTTATAAAAACTACAGCTTATAGGTTTGCTTACTAAGCCTATTTTAAGCAAGTTATGTTGTTAACTACACCCTACTTCATAAATGTATTAAAAAATTCCTGAGAAGTGACAGAATAAATATCTATCAACCAAATGCAAGTAAAAGATGATACTAAATTTTCCTTAATTTCTTATAACTTTATCACGTTAACGGAAAACATATATATACACAATAAATATATATATATATATATATATATATATATATATATATATATATATATATATATATATATATATATATATATATATAATCTATTAAATTCAGGTGGCATTAATACACACCATTATATAATCTAGAGATGACATTTTCCCTATGAACGTTAAATCTTTAAAAACGCTCCACCTCAAACAGAATCGAATTATTTGTTAGATTATGCAGAAACCTTCACATGATGGTTGTCATTTTGCAACAGTAAGAGAAATGTTTTCTTGATTAAACTTGAATTTGCAATAAGAATCTGATAGAGACGCAGAGTTTGGTCCACCATCATCAGTTTGATGCCGACAAAGAGCATCTTTCGATGCATGCAATAGCTTAAATTTACACATGGAATTCAAGTTGGAAAGAAAGAAAGAAATGAGTAAGATTAATAAAATATATGAAGAAAGCTGTCAGTAAATATTAAACTAATGGAAGAATATAGAAAGTTGTAGAAAAGAAATATTAAAATGCAATTAAAGTTTTAGAATATTGTAGAAAAAGGTTAAAATAAGAAGAAAAAACAATCAAGAATATTTTAGATAGAAAAAAAATTTAGGATATTTCACAAATTGTAGTTAGCAAGTTTTAAAATAATCTACGAATCTATAAATATTCATATATTCCACTATTTGAAGAAAGATAACATCTATAATAACAACTAAGACAACTATAAAATACATTTCTTTCAATTACTACTTTCACATTTTACTATCTTCATGTTTTCTCTACCAACTATTTATTTCATAACCTCAAATTACTAACAGTGATATCAGAACTACGTTTGGTCATATACTGGATGTAGATACCAATTTTCAACTACCTCAAACAAAATTATAACTCATTCTATATTACTTAAAAAGTATTTTCTCACACCCATGGCTATTATGATTTTCAAAATATTTACATGAGAAAATTATGATTTTTAGTGTTAAAATGAAGACATTCTTCCGCTTTCAATATTTATGGGATATCATAGAAGAGGGATTCACTATTCTAGAATAAATTCCAACTCAGAAGGACTTGAAGGAAAACATATAGAAGGATTCAAGGACTTTATTTTCTCTTCGACAAGAAGTTGATGATACATTTTTTTCAAGAATAATTGGTGCTATAAGTGCAAAGCAAGCTTGGAACATAATATAAGAGGAGTTTCAAGGAAGTGATGAGGTACAATGTTAAACTTCATTATCTAAGACGAGAGTTTGAATTAATAAGAATGAAAGAATATGAGACCATTAAAGACTACTATTCTAAAATAAAAGAAATAGTTAGTTAGATGAGAGCCTATGGGAAAAATATTCTTAAAAAAAATTATTGAGAAAATTTTAATTTCTATTTCTCAAAAGTATGATGCGATCGAACAAACAAAAGATTTGACTATAAGATCCTTGAAAATAGTTACATTAGAGATGTTAGATTTTTTTTAAAGTACAAAAAAATTATGGTAATTCTAACTTCAACTATAAATACAAGTTTGAAAATGACGTTTTTCATTATGAGAGTGAAAGTTGTGAAGAGATAGTAAGAATTTAGTAGCAGAAAAGGATATTTGAAGGGTAGAGAAGGGAGGTTATGCTCAAATTTTATAGAGAAAGGATCAAAGTAGTTCATCAATAGGTAAGGGAGCTGACATTTTTCTGTTATTATTTTATAATATGAATTGATGATTTGATATTGGTGTGAAATAAGGGGAGCTAACCTTGCTCTTTGGTTTTCTGAGTGAACTGATGGAAATTTTCTATGGTCTTATATTGAAACTATGAAAGTGCTACCGCTAATGTTTTAAGTGAAATTATCAAGTAACGATCACAATGTTAATGAAATTATGTTCTAAAATTATGATGGTGTGAAATTAATAAGCACCATGAATATGTGTTAGAGTATTGATTCTGAATAATGGACAAATCTGAAGTAAAGTCTGTAATTAAAGACTATGATTTCCTTATTTTTCATTTTTTGAATTATTTTAATAAAACTCCAATTCTCACTGCTGAAATTTTGATATATAATTTATAAGACATATTATTATAATAGCAGGTGTTTATTAACCAAAATCTTGACAGACTCAAAATATCATCCATATTTGGCGGTAGAATAAGAGTAATTATTATTTTTCAGAGGAAGAACTATGAAGGAATAAAATGAAAAAAACAAAAGAAATCAGACGTGTGAGGTAAATAATGAAAATATCTTGAATTGGGGAGCCCCGTACGTGAATGAAACGAAAAGCAGCAGGATCATTTTTATTCTTCATGGTCTACCACACACAAACACAGACATTGGTTCTTGCAAGAATCCGTATGTTGTCGCTTCCTTCTATCTAGTCTGCCACCTTTTTCACATCGGAAGTCTGAAGCGAAATCCTAGATTGAATTGTTGGGAAGGATGTTTTTTTGAAACCGATTTTAATCTTAAAGTTTGGTCCCACTGAAAATATAACCTTTCTGAATGCCTTGTTCACCCTCCACCTCATTCATTCCAAACCCATGATTGGTCCCATATGTCTAATAAACTTACATAACAACCACGTTTTGGATGACACGGTTCAAATAAAATGTGACATTGATACTGTACAAATATTGGTGGAATAAAACGCAAACTATTGATCGATCAATGTTATGTCTCCAGAATTGGCAACATTATAAACTTTTCATCCCAACAAGAGATATTTGTCTCGCAAAAGCTATTGAAAAATACGAAGATATAAAATCATGAAGTTTCATAAATGAACAAGGGAATATAAGAAATAAATGGATATTTTAAATTTTTATTACTTTTTAATGGTGTTTATTGCAAATGTTTAGTAAAACTTATTATTAATTATTGTATTTGTATTTCTTAAATGTTATCCATTATTTTTAATTAATATCATAAGTGATATTTCTTTTTCATAATCAATTACATAGTCCAAAATAGTTATAGATGCTAAAATTCTTTCTGATAATCGATTACATTGAAATTACAGTAAAAACACTAAAGGGGGTAAATAGTGTTTTCAAAAGCTTTTCATAGGACAACATCTATCATCTTGCAAAGAGAATGTGTAAGAGCTTTAGAGTGAGTAGATGCTATGTTTTATAATACGAGTAGATAAAAAACATATCAACTAAGAAAACAATAAACCACAGATTTTTATACTGGTTCACTCAACCCAATTTACATCCAGTTCTCTCTTAAGAACTTTTAAGGGGAAGGGGGGGCACGTGGAAGAATCGAACATACACCGAAATGAGAGGGATTTAGAGACTGTATAGGTATGAGACTATACAGTTGAAGGATAGCTTAAAAGAATTGATTTGGCTACTCATATAAACAAATGCATTTGCTTTTCGGTAGCCTAACTCATAAGAACTTCATGGTTAAGCGTGCTTAGCCTAGAGTAATTTGGGATGGATGACCTTCCGGGAAATCGGGAAGTTTTCCCGGAAAGTGTGTGAGTGAGGACAAAGCACACTATTAATACCACTCTTGATTTCCTAGTCAATTTGACTAGATCGAGTTTAGCCTCTCCAGAATCTAACCCTAGAAAAATGTCTAGAAGTTCAACTCAACCTGAGCAAAAAAATGTATTTGAGTTCTCTCTAGAACTTACAATAAATCCAAAAATGGATTTTGTACAAGGTACAGATGAATGACTCTCGGCGATAGTATATATGTTCAAATACAAAACAACCTGTGATACTTGAAATTGTTTCTCTTTTTACAAATATTTTTCTCTCAAAAGATATTGAGTGTTAGACAATGTAAGAATACTTTAAGCTTTTCTCTATTTTCACGTTGCTATTCTTCTTATGTTTTATTGAGCTTTTTCTTTAACAACATATTCTCTTCAAGCTTTCTTCTATATAGCTTCTCTTGAAATATGATCGTTAGACCAAGAATTCACTACAAGAAAAATATCCTTTTCTAGTCAACGTTGTCTTCTGAGAAGTTGGTAGCCTTTCGATGTGAATTCTGACTTTAGTCTATTTTGTAGGATCCAAAGCTTTTTCTTATATCCTTTATGTGAAACTTGAGCTTGTACGATGTGACAGAGCAAATGGCTTCAAGGAAATATTCCCAGAATGTTCTTCTTATCTCATAACGTCGTTTTCTTGGGTGTCGTGATTTTGATAACATCTTTCTACTTTATTGATCTACACAAATATTAAGGACAAAGTATAAAAGCATCAAAGTACTTTTTCGTATAGTGTATTAAATGTTTTGAACGTTGATAAACGTTAAGTAGTGTAGCACGTTCATGACATTTTATCATTTTTCATTTCATCAATAAATGCATCGTTTGGAAAGATGAATATATATTCATCAAATGATATAAACATAAGATGTTTTCTCAAGGCTAAAGCATTTGGTGATCACTTATTAGACAATATTTTCTATAGAAGGCTTTGCTTGATATAACACTGTTTTGAATGAAACGTCTCTTTTTATCTTTGATGTTATATAAGAGATAAACTTTTGTTTTCATAAGAAGTTTGCTTATAAGGTCATTGAGAGATATCAATGAGAGACATTTTTTCTTAGACGTTGTTTATGATTTTCTAATTCATTTAAATAGTTTAATCTTGAAAGCATTACTTCAACTCTTGTCTTCAGACGTTATGAACTGTTTCTTCACTGGACACTATTGTTTTACATAGTTTTTCCTTCACACCAATATTTCGTTTAATGTTGTTTATTTAAACATAAAAACCTAAGTTGCTTAGATAGTCTACTTTCTAGACAATTTTTACACAAGCACATAAACAAAGGACCTCACAAAATGTCACTAGTAATCAATTACACTTACATTGTAATCAATTACACATATTTTGATATGGACACTTTTTACTTCAAGGGAGATTAACTGGGCTCATACATCGAATGCAAAAGGCGTTAAGAGACGATGCTCCTCTACCATATCCCTAACATGTTCGACGTTTAGTGTGATTTAAAAGAAAAAAAAAAGTAAAAAGGGAAAAATGTGGAATCACCCTTTGGCTTTAAGCTAGCATATGAATCCATTTTCACATATCGTAATTTCATTATCTGTTAATTTTCTGCTATGTTTTTCTATCATACTTTCTAGCATCCCTAAAACCACAAGGAAATTATTAGCTTTTGTGATTCTGAAAGATTTGATAGAAAAACAAAGAAAGTAGTTAACAAATTGTTATGAAAAATTTTACAAAATGAAAGTTGTAAGGTTTTGAAAGGGTGCGAAATCCAAATGTATCAACCTCTTCTTTGTTTATCTATCACTCCTTTAAGCTTTTTAACATGACAAAGAACCAAACCACAAAGAAATGACTCGTTTTTGTCATCTTGAAAGAGTTGATAAACAAACAAAGAAAAAGTTAACACAAAGAAACCTTGAAGGAGTTCTTACGAGAAATTTTATAGATGGAGGTGTAGAGGTTATCCAAGGCTCCGAAACTGTGTTTATATAAAAACAATAATTGGTGGGAGACCTTCACGTCCAATCCCTACAAAATTCGATGTGATATGCAATGACCCTTTGGCTTCATCCCGTTTAATAAAACGTCGAAACCACTATTACAAGGACGCTTTATCGGTTGGTTTAAAAGAAAAAACTAAAAACATAATTTCTGGCCAATAAAATGTTGAATGGATAGAAGAATTCGACAATCTGTAGTTGCTTGAAAAGAAAATGAAAAAATAATAAAAAAGGAACTAAATAATAAAACGTCAAAGCTAGTATAAAACTGACGTTTTATGGGTTGATTTAAAAGAAAAAAAAAACTGTTGGTTGTAATATACAACGTCCTTCTTTTGTTACAGTTGACGTCATATTAATTACATCAATATTTAGTATTTATTTATTTTGTATTAGACGTCAGCTGTTTCCTTAGCTGACATTATGTGATTATTAAGGTTGCATACACCAACGACCATCATGTCTAACTCCAACTTATTTGACGCTCTATATTGGTTTCCTTAGCTGACATTATGTGGGTAGGAGTAGTACTGCAAGAAACAAACCACTATTTCATTGTTTTACGTCGATCTGGGCCTTGTTTGACGTTAATACATTTTAGACAACGAATTGTTTTCGTAAATGACGTGGAGCGATTGAATTTATTTAAAAAAATGTCATTAGTCATTTTTAACATTGTCTTTTATGTTATTGGACTTTGACTGCGTGACGTAGTACGGGATTTTTGTACTAGTGTCTTGATGATGAGCCTTATGTACCAGTTAAGAAGTCTTTCAAAATTGGTGTTGAAGTTATTTGTTTGTTTGGTTTTGTTAAAAACACATATGGACAATGATTTCATAGATAAGATGATGCCCAACCAATTCATAATGACCGCCCACCATCTCCACCTCGACAAGACTCTTCTTTTGTTATGCTGACAAAAATGAGATCTGTAATCTTCCAAACTTTGTTTGGAGCATATTTGATAACATTGATGCTCGAGTTACACACCTCAAAGAAGACATGAATTATCTACACCATCACTTTGGGCCACCAAACCCTTCTTAAATTTGATTATATTATGTTTTGTTTTATGATTAAGTTTTTGCACTGACTTTTATGAATTAATAAAGTGCTTCTTAGTGGATGAATTTATTCACTTCTATTGATGTTATTCGGTTCTCTTCATCTACTTAAAACTTAAATCATAATCAATTATAACCTAATTATACGCTTAGACACCTTATAATATAATAGGATATAAACCATAAATCACAATCACAATATTAATAACTATATAAACTCTATCACAATCTTTTGTCGCTGATAATCGATTACAACATTATTATAATCGATTACAATTACTTGTAATTTGAATTACATCCATTAGGGTGTGTTCATTTGAGGGTGATCAGAGGTGATTGGGGGAGAGTGATTGAGTGAATTTGAGGGTAATTTTTTTGTTGTTTATTTGAGTGAATTTGAAGATAAACGAGAGGGAATTTTGAAATAAAGTTTGTGAGAATTAGTGTATGATTTAGTTTTTATGACAAATTAAAAAAATTTACTTCAAAATTCATTCTCATTTACCTCCAAATTCAATCAAATAAACAACAAAAAATATTATCTTCAAATCCACTAAATCACTCTCTCCCAATCACCTCCTATCATTCCAAGTGAACACACCCTTAGTAATCGAATATATAATCAATTATACAGAAAAGTTATACATCTCCTAACAATTTCAGCATTACGTAATCAACTACATATTCTTATAATGATTAAAAATGTAGAAAAAACATCATATGAAAGATGAATAATTCACCTTTTAATATTGGTCAAAATTAAAATTATTCATGCTATCACCACTTTTTCAGTTCAGTAAATATTACCTAACTTATTAACAAAATTTAACTTTTTTTTAAGTAATCAAAATTTCCTAAATACAAAAAAAAAAATAATAACATAAAATTTTTATATTTATTTGATATTATTTTTGTTTACTTTTTATTCTTCTTTTAAAAAATTAAATTTTAAGTGTGTGACAGTACTCTTGCTGAAAAAATCCATGTAATAACTTCCATACGTAGTTGAAATTTTTCTGTCTTTTACTTAAAACGCATAAAGGGTTTTGCTTTTGTCAGCGAAGCTATATGACAAAACAAATCTGTCGTAGTTTGTCTCAAGCCAAGTGTACAGTGCATTGACATGACTAAAGGTAATTTTATTAAATAAAAAAAATATTTAAGCCACACTAAAAGGATGAAACTCAATTTTGCAGTTTCAATTTAAAATACCATCTTCTGGATAACAGTATTAAATATTGTCATAAGTTGTTTCAATGATTGCACTATTTAAATAAGGAGAAGCATTTAATGTCTTCTTATGAAAATTTCTTTTTAGCTTAAAATAAGAAAAGATTCAACATAAAAATAATTTAAAATTATAAAAACATAAAATTGGAAAAAAATCATAATTATTGATAGCATATTATAATTGCAAATTTATTTTTAAAAAGATTGTAAAAAAATGTTCCCGTTTTCAAGAAAATAAGGTGAATGATAGAATTAATGTTATAAGATAAATAATAATATATAATATTTTTATAATATTTAAATATTATCTACATATTATTTATCTAAAACACAAAATAATATAAAAATAATATTCAAATGTTATAAAAAATATTGTCATTATATTGTAAGATATACATGTAAATGAAGAATTAAACAAGGAAAAATAAATCGGCTCACGGAATTGAAATTGAACCTGCCTAATTTCGTTTTCAAAGTTTCAATAATTTAAGAGTACGAGAATTCAAATCAAGCATGGTGTCTTACAAGACATGACGTCTCTGCGTACGTATATAGCATGAGGTGTCAAAGCAGAGCACAACCTATGGAAGCATCAAACGGAGGCATCAAAGGTACTATAAAGCGTCCTTTCCAAAGAAAAGAATGAAACAGACAGAATGGTGAGCATTCAATCTCGATACACTGTCTTTCCCTCAGACACCACCCCGAACGAAACACTCTTCTCCCTGTGCGAGCAAATCAAGCTTCGCACTCACGCGCCACTCCTTTACGTGTTCAAGCCACACCCTCATCACGATGCATCAACTTTTCTCAACACTCTTAGGCACTCTCTAAGCCAGGCCTTGACAATCTATTACCCAGTTGCGGGTAGGTTGCGTTGGATCCAAGGGGGGCGATGGGAGCTTCACTGTAACGCCAAGGGTGCCCAACTCTTGGAAGCCATTTGCAAAGATGTCACTTTGGATGATTTGGATGATTTTGTGCCTACCCATTTGGTGTCACAGCTCATACCAAACATTGATTATGACGTTCCCATTGAGGACACGCCGTTGTTGGTTGCGCAGCTTACGAGGTTCCCCTGTGGTGGCGTTACCATTGGAGCGGCTTTGTGTCGAGGGGCCATCGACGGAATCGCAACCATGCGGTTCATGAACACCTGGGCCAAGTTGGCTCGGGGAGAGAACATTGAAAGGGCACCGTGCCATGACCGAAATGTTTTGAATTCGTACAAGGCTCATTCGGGGTTGCACGATCATTCGGAGTTTCACCCTCCTCCTCCTTGGTTAGGTCCATTGGAGAAAGACACCAAGGTGGCGGTTGCAATAGTGAAGCTGACGGGTGAACAAGTGAAGAAGCTCAAGCACAAGGGGAATTCTGGTTCTAGTTCACAACGTTATTCAACTTTTGAGGTTATTTCAGGGCACTTGTGGAGATGTGTGAGTAAAGCACGTTATGCAGGGAAAAGGGAGCAACCTACGAGGTTGACCACTTTGGTTAATTGTAGGCACCGAATGAAGCCACCTCTTCCAGAAGATTACGCAGGGAACACAGCATTTCCTACAATGACAGCATGCTCTTTTGGTGAAATCATGGAGAGGCCATTGAGTTATGCGGTTGGGAATGTGAGGGCGGCGATTGAAAGAGTGACGGGGGAGTTTGTGGAGTCTGCACTTGATTACATAGATAAGGAGAAAGACATGAATTTGATTAGGTACAATTTTCACTACCCTGCCCCAAGTGTTCATAAGGGAGCATACAAGGGGAACCCTAATCTTTTTGTTGTGAGTTGGATGAATTTCTCTTTCAAGGATGCGGATTTTGGATGGGGAGAACCTGTGTATTTTGGCCCTGGATACATGGATTCTGAAGGAAAAGCGTTTCTTTTGAATGACGCTAATGGGGATGGGATCATTGTGGCCATCTCCCTCCAAGCATCTCACATGGATGCTTTCAAGAGATTTTTTTATCGTGATATCGAGCAGGAATCTCTCATTTCCAAACTGTGACGTGTTTCAAGGGCCTCCTTCGACTTGTTGATTTTTCAAATATGTTAATAATGACATTTTGTATAAACAATGTCTCCATTTCGGGGGTTACATGTTTTATTTTTTAATATAATATTGCAAAATCTTCGTACAATCACTTGCGGAAGCCATCAAATGTGGAAGACATTTACGACCTTGTACAGCAAGCTTTTAATTCCAATGTTTTGTTTTATAGATAGAGAAAAGTTACTTTGACACGCATGTTAAAAAAAAAATAGGAAATGATATTTTCACATCAATTTTTGACATTATTTTAATACTGCACACGTGTTAAAACGTGATTGGATGATTTCAAATTAAAAAACTAAAATAATAACATATTTAGAAGAAAAAAATCAAAGTTTTCTTTTAATTTAAAATCGTCCAATCACATCTTGACACGTGTGCAGTTTTAAAATAATATCAAAAAATTGGTGTCAAAATATTATTTTCTAAAAAAATAATGATTTGACATCAATTTTAATAATATAATAATATTTATTATGATTTTAAATTAAAAAATAATATAATTATAATTATAATATTATTATTTGAACTTCTCATATTTATATATTTTGTCTTTTTTCTTGTCAAAGCATCGGCGTCCTTATAGATAGTTTCGAATATGCAAGCTGTCAACGTTTTTATAAATTGCAACGTTTCTATTTTATTTAAGAAATAAAAATAAATTTCTTAAAATATATTTTGACATACGTTTTTGATCTTTTAAATTGTGGATCTGGTTTACCAGTTTTATAAGTAAAACATTTCATCATTTCGAAATTATTATCACAAATCATTCTTGTTTTGTCTTTCTTCTCTTAGTTTCATACTTCTTTTTTTATTTTTTTCTTAAAAATATTCTGAATTTATTTTTATTCTTTTTTAGAGATTATTATTAGTAATCTTTATTTTTTTTCATTCTCAGCTTTTATAACAATGTGTCTATAAACTATATCTTTAATGATATTTTTCTGAGTTCCTGTTCTTCTAAGTGAAACTCTGTTGTTTTCATGGTTGTTTGGCATCTCGTGCTTTCGAGAAATTATTTTATGACGATATCCGAGAGGATTCTCCAATTTCCAAAATGAATACGACATTGCAATTAGGGTATGTAAACTTTGGGATGGTGATACTTTAAAACCAAATTATTTTTTATAATTATTTTACTTATTCTCTTTTTATTTTAAATTAATACTGTTAAAATTATTTTGTCCAATGGTGCCAAAATTTGACCTGACATCTCCTTTCGTAAACTGAGTTCATTTTTTCAAAGAAGAGTTTGGTTAAACAAATCGGCGTTGTCGTAGTTGATTGGGAAAGAAACTCTGGCAATAACTTTGAATAATATATAAAACAATCTTTGTTAGAAAATTTTCTATTGAATATTTCCGCAAGAAACGTATTTGTCTTCCTACAACTGAGTAGGACAATAAGACAAATAATTGTTTAAATTTTTATTTGTGAGATATAAATTGTAGATATAAGAGCTGTGATGTGATATCACGTTTAATATAAAATTTTATTTTAACACCTAACGTCTGTGGATCTTTATTATTTTACATACTAATCAATTTTTTTATTTTTATTTAATAATAGACTCTCAACTCAGTCTTTAACGTTTAGCAATTTATGATTCCTATAATTCTCATTTATATTCTTTGAAGCAATGAAACAAATATAGAATGAGAAATTATAACTTCTATTCCGTCCTTTTACAATCTTTTTCTTTTATATAATTGTAAATTTATCACTTTATGGAGGTTATAAGCTGTGAAAGTAAAATTGATGATTGAATCTTTTAAAAATGTACAATTTGTTTTTTCTGGAGATTGTGTTGGATGGAGATGTTTATCTATGTTGATATATGAAGCAGAAGTCACTGTTTTGTTTATGATGAGTTAGCTAATTATTGCCTTGATAGAGACAAATTTCGGTTTGCTGGAATAATATTTATAGCTTTATTAAGTGGGATTTCTTTAGAATTAGGAGATATTTATGTAATTCTTAATTAGCTTAACTCTTTTTTTTATTAATGATATATTTTGTTTAATCTTATCACCAGTTATTGTGTTCCAGTTTAATCTCATCATTGTTCTCCATTGTTGAAATTCGCTTTGGATTATATTATAGCAGACCGAAATAATTAGAGGCGATTAATCCAATATAAGAAAGAAAAACCATCAAACCCTCAAGATATCATGTCGTTTTTTCTTAAAGGGAAAATGATAGTGACCCACTTTTATCACATCCCACTCAACCATCATATTTCCAGAAAATAAATCTACGTTTCTTTGTTTTGAGTAGACTATGTTGATACAAAAGGGCTACACTTGATTTTTGTAGGCCAAAATAACAGTTATTTATTATTATTTTTAGTTTTTCTTTTCTAATGGTTAGTCATTTATAATAAAATTATTTGATTAGGGTTGGAATTTGATTTTCTTCGCAATAAAAAAAATTTTAAATATACTCTTTTTTTCTCTTCTCTTTCTCTTTCTCTTTCTTTCTTCTTTCTTTATCCCTCTTCTCCTTGTAGTATAGTGGTAAGTATTTTCGCTGCGCCAAAAACTTGATAATTTTTTGGCAAGTATACCAAATCGTTACAAGTAATACAGTGATAAGAAAAGAATCGTTCTCCTCAGGGAATTTGTGTTACGTTATTTAATTTAAAAATTATATCAAGATCAATTCGTGTTGATGAAAGTTGCTTTGAATTTTTGCATAAAGAACACAAAATTTAACAATGTAAAAGTTAAGATGAAAATATGATACGAACAATCATTGGAATTGGTTTCAGACTAACATCTCAGTAACATCCTGTATAATATATGACCTGTTCATGCATTCACAAGTTGATATCTTGCTTTAATTCCTTAAAACAAGTTCTAAAATTATTCCTTAATTTATTAATTCCTTAATTAATTTAATGAATAATTTTGCATTGAGTTCAGATGTTCAGAATGACCAAAAGCATGTAAGCTATTCCTAGCGTGATCACTTTTTTTTTTTTTTAAGTTTTAATTTTTTTTATGGCTTCATTAGCATATTGCTTATTTGTGCGCTATGCGTTTTCATTTTGTTTTTTTTTTAACTTATTTATTTATTTGGTTATTTATTTATTTATTTAATTTTTTTTTTAAACAGGAACAGAATTCGCAGAGCGCACCTTAGCTGTGCGCTGTGCGAATTAAAATTTAATACCCTCTTCTCATTGATTTTCGCTATGCGTCAAATTTCGCAAAGCGAATATTTTGACAGAGCCCCTCAAACTGTTGTTAGCATAGCGCAAGATGTGCGCTATGCTAATTAAACATTTAATTTCTCCCAAATTCTTCTCGCTTTGCCAATCAAGTGCGCTGTGCGATTTGCCTATCAGAGAAAATTAAATTTTTGGAACGCAAAGCGCATGTGGTGCGCTGTGCGAACCTCAATATAATTATCAAAATATTTTTCTCTCTCGCAAAGCGCATGTGGTTCCCTGTGTGAGCAAATCACTGTCTTATAAAATACTCTGGTCNCTGAGCGCACTTCAGCTGTGCGCTCTGCGACTGGAGCGTCACAAAAGCACATTCAAGCTTCTTCCAGACCTCCTCTCCAACACAAAAACTTCAACAATTACAGAAACAAAATCAACACACAGAAACTTCAACAATTGCTTACAAAAACTAAAACATAAAGATAAAAATAAAAGTAACATATAAAGAAATAAGAAAGAAGAAGGAAAAACACAGACAAAGAGACAAGGAAAAATAACAAAAATTGCAGAACGTGAGCACACCAACCAAACAACAGTTCTAATATGCAGAATGATCAAATTGGATTTCCTAAATAACCTCACTCAGATCCCTCTTATTGCAAGATCGCTTAGTACTTTCCTAAGGTGATGAATATTACTTTCCCTGTTCTCTAAGGTAAAAACACTCAGATCCCTCTTGTTGTGCCTATCTAAGCTTGACACATCTCACCCAATTCCTTGGCCTAAGAATGTATCAAAACTTGCATTAAGAACCAGAACAGTGAGGGCCCAAACTCACAATCNCATCCNTGNTAATTTGCAAAATCTGGGTTNATTTAGCTAGTTCGNCTGCTGAAATCCCATCCCTAGGATCTTCCAACAACTAGATCATGTTCTAAGGCGTACCCCGAAACAAGTTTTAAGCACAAACCAAACCAATGGAAAGTATAAACATCTGTAGTNACAACTGCATTACACAACAACATTCAAAACGAACAACTCACAACAAAATCTAAAAGAGTCACAAATGTCCAAANTGCCTTGTGTTGGAACACAAGTCCCCGGCAACGGCGCCAAAAACTTGNTAACTTTTTGGCAAGTATACCAAATCGTTACAAGTAATACAGTGGATAAGTAAAGTATCGTTCTCCCAAGGGACTTGTGCAACAC
>NW_014543262.1:2599067-2647100 GCF_000741045.1 Vigna radiata var. radiata | reverse complement strand
ACAGAAAAACTAGCCTCTCCTAGACATCTAAAACGTACTCTTTACAGCAATTCCTTGCAGAAAGTGAAGTCTTGATGTCTTGAAGGGTCTCCTGACGGTCTTCTCCAGTTCTCCAAAGCGTTCTTCTATTTTTTTCGTGTCAGGAGCTTGTTTCTGCTTCTCTGTCACGTCTTTTAAGAGCCACTTAACTTCCTAAATTCGCTCAGCGCACAAGAGTGTGTGCGCTGTGCGAATTTATTTTAATTGCTGCAATGTTATTCGCTGAGCGCACAAGTATGTGTGCGCTAAGCGAATTCCAAAATTTTTTTTTCAACTTCTCTTATTCGCTCAGCGCACAGGTCTTGGTGCGCTGTGCGAATCTATTTTTTCTGGCTCTGCGAATTTAGCTTGCGCTCTACAAGAATTGGTTGATATATTCCCATTTATACATCATTTCCTGCACAATAATTTACGTAACAATCTACTTCCTATTACAACTTTTCATTGAGTAATAACATAAATAATTATAAAATTGAGATCATTTATAAGTGTAAAAATAACTCATTTTCACACTTATCAATATATATATATATATATATATTTTTTTTTTTTTCTTTGTTTGATAACTATCATACCCAATAAATACATTAAAGACCATAGTTTAATAAGATTCAATCATCTTAACAATCCAACATATATTTATTACAAAAAATATTCACATATTAATGCGATTTTGCCAATTTGATATTATGGTTATTATTTATAATAAAATATTATTTTGTTTTTATTATTATATATCTAAGGTAAGTATTATTTATGTGATATTACAATATAGGTTCACGTCTCATGCTAATTCTATAAATACAATTTATATTCTAAGGAAAGACTCACTCAAATCTCATACGCACTTTCTTGTATTCACTCATATAAATCTAAACTCTCTCACTAACTTGTTCCTCTAAGAATATTTTGCAGATAGATCTTTCTTTGTGTTTGAACCTTCAAAAGTATACATTAGGAACTTAAAGCCATTTGAATCACACCATTTGTCCAAAGGGCCATGTTCAAGACCCCGATAAGAACATTTGGTGCCCTGGGGCCTCGGTAAAACTTTTCGCCGAACTTATTCTTCCATGGTCACCACTTGAAGTCAAGCCCAACTTTCTCACGAGATGGAATCCTACTTGGTGGCGACCCTTCAATATCAAATGAAAATGCTAATCTAGCATAACGAAGAATAACGCAGGCACTACGATGTCGAGCTTGAAGCCCTATGCACCCAACATCAAGCGAACCTACAAGAGGTTTAACAAAAGCTTACTAGCCTAGAGAAAGAGAAATCAACTCCTTGACCTCAGCCTAACTCCCGAGAAGAAGGCCCACATAATTCCAAGACATAAAGCAACCCACCAACATGACGAGGTTCATGTGGAAGCCGCGATCGATCCCCTCGACGCAGGACTCAAAGAGATTGAAGCATGTCAACCTAACGTAAAATGGAGAAAACTCACAGATGCTTCTGCTACTCAGAGCACGATAGGCACAAACATCGCAACCCGCATCGAGATGCGAAATCTATGTAGTCCCAAGATTCCACAGAACTTCCTGACAGGAGGGTTAACCAGGAATAATGTTAGGCTTCTCGAGTACATCCCCAAAATTTTTGAGACAAGACCAACCACATTAAGAACTTTCATCTTTTCATGACACTAGTTTCCCGTGCCCGTATCTCGAAGGAAATCCTCATCAACATTTGGAAATACGACAAGACAACCAACCCGACCACCCATTTGAAGGTTTATCTAATCCAAGTCAGCATCACAGTCAAGATCAAAGAGTTTTTTTGCATATTGTTTCCTACCACCCTAGATGAGCTGTAAGACCTAGGACTAATCAGAATCAATCAGGATCAATATAATTTTATTTTAATATATTTTGAAAATAATGGGCTTTAAGGTTTTAGGAAATAAAAGCCATAGTGTTAGGTATGCTTCCTATTTATATTACGTTAAGATAGAAACCCTAGTCATAAAAAAAGAGGTAGGAATTTTAAATGTGTCGTGAGAGTGAAAGTTTGATCAAGTGAAGGTCTTTAAGAGCTCGGGGGTGCAGTTGAAGGGCGTTATCTATTCCAAGAAAAGGCTAAGTGGAAAACGAACACAAGGGGAGCTTACATTCTTGATTTTTGTATGTTTTCTTTTCTTGCCATGTTGTTGTTTATATTTCTGGATTGCTTCTATGTTGTTATATATGTTTTCAAATTGTTGCCATATTGTTATTATAAGAAGTCATAGTGTTGATGCATGTTACCGTGTTGTTTTTATATGAAGTTGTAGTGGTGATACATGTTATTTTGTTTTTCTATATGTTGTTGTGCTATTTTATATGAGGCCATGTTGTTTAGGTATGTTACCGTTCTATTTTATATGAGGACATGTTATTTGGGTGTGCTGTCATGTTGTTTGGCCTGATGCCATGTTTTCTCGGTATGTTATCATACTATTTTGTATGATGTTATGTTGTTTGAGTTTGTTGTCGTGTTTTTTTTATGATGTCATGCTATGTGTGTGTTTGGCCGAGCTGTTTGTTATGGTTATCATGTGTGTATGTGTATTTGGTCGAGCTATTTGGGATGATATTCGAGCTGTAGGTGTTGTTGACCGTGTTGTTCTATTTTGTTGCTAAGTAGTGTGGTTGGTTGTTGTGTTATGTTTGATCAACCCTTCTAGAACAACAGCGACCCAAGATGTCCAACTTTTCTTCTCACTGAACCAGCACAACAACTAATTACTCTTCCAACGCTGGCCCAATTCCTACCAGCTCAATCTGTGCATTTTCTTCAGCTCAATCATTATTTGACCAATCCACCCAATTGCTTTCAAAGACTTGATCCTGCAAAAAAAAAAATGAGGAATTTAAAAAAACACAAAAAAAAGAAAAAAAATGCTAAACTAACCTAATTCTAGAAAATTAAAAAGTAAAAGAAACTAAAAATTCTTTCTAAACACAAAAAAATAGGTAAAAATTGGGAGTTATCATTTATCTAAGGTAGGACATATCTTCTTTGTTGTATTTAAGAAATGATCTTGTGTTATTTGCTATCTTGTGCATGTTTTGGTTGTAGTGAGTGTTTGTATAAACATATGCAACTATTGGATTCTAGTTATTCAATTGAATAATTTATACTAGATGTAAGATGAATAGTAGTCTAAATTAGTATAAATATTATGTGATATTTTTCTTTCTTGATAATTTTTATCTTACTGAATTCTAATGTTTATCAATATTGATTCCTAACTCAAATGCATTCAAATTTCTATTTGAAGCATTTTTTCAAAGAACTTGAAGAAAGGGTAAAGACGTCATTCTATTTAGCTTAGCCTCACATCGTTTCTAACAAATTCTTGTCCTTTACAAGTCTCCTTTTGAATAGCAACACATGACATTACCATCTTGAAGCGAAAGGCACCATTCGACCTTACACAATCTTCCATCCAAGAATTAAGAATATCATCATCTCTCAACCAAACACCTTTAACACTACTGAATTCCTTCCTTAATTCAAACCTAGCTCACAATAGTCTTCCCTATATCATCTACAACCAGCCCTTACAAAACCCAAAACATCCAACCTAACCTATACACCATATCCATCAAAATCAAAACTCTCACAAATTTACATCATTCCACTCTTCAAGAAAGAACCTTGTTAAACATCACTAACCCAACCAATACCATTAACCCTCTAAATAAAACTTGAGTTACAATAAACCCCAATCATTCAACCTTTAAGAAAAATCCAAAAATCATAAACATATGAGTTGTTCTTCTCCTATTCTCTCATTCTTCGTGTGTTGGGAAGCATGTAGTGGATTGATTCAACCATTTTTGGATTCTTTCTCATCTTCACATCAATATAACGGAATGACCCTACTTTTAAACAAAAATTGTAAGATTTTTATTTCTTTCTTTTTTATGTATTACTAATCTCTTGCTCTAATTTTGCATAAAATATAACTCTCAACTCGTTTATGTGAAGGTATATACCTATTGCTCACCTTGTAGAATTTTTTTTATAATGACTCATGTTTCAGATGTTTTACATCTCTTATATAAAGAGCTATAATGTATTTTTGTAATAGGGTTAGAATACTTCATAAGTGTTTTACTATAATTATTTATTATTTTTTTTTGGATTAAAAAACAATAAATGATTTCAATAAAAATATAGTTATATTGTAAAACTAAAATACAAATATAAATAAAATAAAAACATGACCATTATTTTATTAATAACATAAAGAGATACATAAGTGTTTTTCAAAACTTAAAAAGAAAATGTATGAATGTTATTTAAAAACACCTCAGGATATAATAACGCAATTTTTCTACAGTTAAATCATTCAATTTTACTCATAACAAAAAAGCTCCAATTTTTATATTTTAAAATTTTAATCTTTAGTTTCCATAATTTTTAATTAAATTTTAGTTAATTAGTATGTTAAAAATATAGGGAGGTGAATTTTATGTTTTAAAAAACACAAAAGAAGTAAATATTATTTTAAAAAATATGGAGCGTGGTCATTCTTTTATTAAAGTTCAATATAAAAAAATAACACGAAAAGTTATAAAAAAAAATGTGATTGTAGTGTATCTAACCTAATAGAAGGTATGTGTAATTTTTTCTTAATTTATTCATAAATCTAATTATAAAAGTTTACATGTACACGTAAGCCAAACTTCTTTTTAGTGGTTCAAGTTAGTCGGCATTTAAGTAAATTGCACGTTTGTTGTACTTCATAAATTATAATTAAAAACAAATCAATCATGAAACCAAGTCAAACACGAATTGTCCTCTTTTGGATAACAAACATTAAAATAAAATCGTGTTAAATACAGTAATTATTTGTTCATAAATGTGTGATGGATCCACATATAATCATAAATTGTCAGCACAATATATAATATGATATATTTGGGCAATTTATCATAACACCTACCATTTATATACCGTATAATTAATAATAGTTTAAAACTGTCATAATTCTTTTATTTTTAAAAGAATTTAAATAAGAGAAACACCTAAAAACATCACTATTTTCATTGTATTGAAATATAATGAGGTACTGTTATATAACTTCATAATATATTAAATCTGCTTTTCATAAATAACAAAGAAGTAAAAAAAAAAAAAAGTGAAACATATACTTCTAGAAAATCTCAATTCAAAGGAAGGGAAAAATTAAAGTGGTGGTTTTATTGTTATATGTGACACTTGAGTGATAATACAGAGTGCACCCTCAGATGGTTGGAATTGGAACCATTCCATCTAAAATAACGCATTTCCCATCATTTCACCTTAAGTAACGATAATACAACACACTTTTATATTTATTTTACATATAGTATATTTATTTAATATATAGTGTAAAGATAGAATCATATTAAAAATAAATTTTTATATTTTTTTTAGTGAGAAGGAGAATAAAAAATAATATGAAATGAATCTAAAAATTTTATATGTTTCCAAGTTTATCGGTTCACCATGAACGGTGTCAACAACCACTTAACCTCTAATCTATAGGACCCTCTTCCATGTAATGTTATTGTTTTTTATTATGCTAACGAAACTTATGTTTTAAGTTCCATATGTCACAATCTTCAACCTGGAGAATATGTCTAAATAATGTGGACCATTATGTTTCATTAGGATTAATGGTCATAAGTCATATTAGTATAGCACATTAGAGTTATTTAAAGAGAGGAAAAAAGCGAGAGAAAAAGAAAGAGAAAAAGTATTCTTCGTATAACCTTAAACTTGAACTGGTGTTTTTGTCGTTGTAAAATCGTTCACCGTTGGATCAGACTTATTTTTAGATAGTGAATTTCAGACATATGGTTCTTCATTCTGAGTATTCGAATCGTTAATCTGAAGTCTAGTTTGGAAGAAATCAGTCCCGTACCAAAAGTCTTGTTTTGGAGAAATTTTTATCTTCTTTGTTCTCATTTGTAAGCATTTATGTTTAGTTAAATTGAGTGATTGAAAACACCATTTAGTTTTGTTACTGGAGACTCTTTTGTACTCTATTATTGATCATAGTAGATTTTTCTTTGATCTGGATAACTCGTGGTGTTTACTATTATTGCATTGAGATATTTTTCATGTTAAAAATTGTTGGTCTCTTTATACTTTAGATTCTGAATTTGTTCTATTTGTAAGAAGAGAGATTGGTTTTCCACTAAGTTGTTATTCTATTTAGTTATTATAAATTTTGGCCCTTTTCCCATCAGCTCACACGGTGCAACCCTCTCCCACGCTTGAGTACCAACACCATCCTACCATTCAAAACATCAATTCATGTTTATATATTAATTAATTATATCAACAGTTCCAATATTATTATTAGCTCATAAACCAACATTCTATAAAATCAATCTAACTTAAAAGGGAAAATGAACATTCTATGATGCAGTTTGAAACAAACATCAGAGTTAAAAACGTAAGTGAATTGAGCTTTGTCAATCTGCCTGCAGTGCATCACAAATGCAATATGAATATTGTGGTCTATTTGTATGGGATCAACATAGATTTTTAAAAACAAAATAATATTCAAAGCAGTAAGCATACAAGTTATAACTAAAGATGCATCAATAACAGTGATTACAATATTGAAGAATAAATTATAACCATTTCGAATTTTACATGGAAGCTGGAATTCTCAGTGGCCATAAAAGGAAATTAATTGATGAAGAGAAGAAACTATTAACAACACCACAACATATTAAATCTCAAACTACACTTCACAGAGCGACGAACAGAAACAAACCATAAGCAGATATCCATTGATTTTAATATTTGCTTCTCTTTAACATAGCAAAAAGTGTAAGAAACCATTATAGCAAGGTGAGTTTTTTGCTACCAATTTATCCAAAAAATATTAATAGCAGATTCACACACAGTCTCATATACCTCAATATATTGATCAATAAGCAATTCAGCAAACTATATGCATCATTAAATAAAGTATGAAATCCATATAGCTGTCAGTTCCCAACATTTTATCATGAATGTGGCTTGGAACCTAATTTGATAAGGCTTTAATCCTAGTTAGAGAAAGTGAAATGCCTCTTTTCTTCCTTGTTCTTGCAAGACTAGTGGTAGCAATTCAGCTTATTGTTTAGTGTTCTGCTTCTCAGTTAGGCGATGAATAGAGTTCTCCTCCTCTTTTTGAATTCCGAACTTCCTCACTGAAAGCAATTCTAGAAACCACTTAGATAATCAAAACACAGAATCATACAAAGAAGCCTTGTCTAATTTTCTGTTAAGATGTAAATTTTCATCACAGATTTCTGCAAAGAAAGTTCAACCATGTTCAATTGTGCCCTTTAATAAAAGAAGAACACATACAATCTTTTTAAAACTACATGTCATCTATCACAATTTAGAAGCATGCTTCTCT
The DNA here is from genome assembly GCF_000741045.1 of Vigna radiata var. radiata. Classification (NCBI taxonomy): domain Eukaryota; kingdom Viridiplantae; phylum Streptophyta; class Magnoliopsida; order Fabales; family Fabaceae; genus Vigna; species Vigna radiata. The sequence continues at coordinate 2,639,661 of NW_014543262.1, read as the reverse complement.
ATATCCTCATAGAACAACTTCTTCAACGCATCTACATACGATCTCCGCAAACAAACAGCTAGAACGAAGCCATCACCATTTGCAGTGTCCAAAAGGAAAGCCTTGCCATTAGAATTAATGTTCCCGGGAAGCAAAATAACAGGTTTCCCCCACCCAAAATCCGTCTCAAAATACAAAAAATTGGCCCAACCAACCACATTCACATTAGGGTCTTCTCTACCTTTCCCAGCAGAGTTGTAAAACGTGTCCCTGAACAAATCCATGTCCTCCACACGTTCTATATAATCAAGAGCAGACCTAACATACTCATCACGCATTCTCTCAATCGATTCGCTCACTTTCCTCACAGCATAGCCAAGAGGTTTCTGCATAATGTCATCAAAGGAACAAGTTTCTGTCACAGTAGGAAATGTTGCATTGCCAAAATATGCAGTGGGAAGAGATGGCCTCAAACGGTTTCTACAGTTAACCAAAGTGTTCAACCTCGTAGGTTGAGACGCATCACCTAAATAACGAACCTTGCACATGCACCTCCACAAGTGACCACTTATGACCTCAAAGCTAGTAAAACCTCTACCATGCCCACTTCCAAAGTCACTCGCTTTATTCTTCAGTTTCTGAACTTGCCCTTTTGTGAGTACCATCAAGGCCGTACCCAGTTCATGTTGCATCACCTCATCGCGTTTTGTCCAAAGGGGCGGTGGCAGAAACTCAATATGTTCAAACCGCGGCGGTTTATTCAGTTTGAACGAATCTAGTTTCGATCGATCAAACAAAGGAGTCAAACCGGAATCTAAACTCTCCCCTCTGGCGAGTTTGGCCCAGGAGCTAATGAAGTTCGAAAGTGAAGTTCCGTCGAGGATAAAGCGACACATAGCAATACCAAGTGTGATGAAACCACACGGGAACCTGGTGACCTGCGCCACCAGCAAGGGAACGTCCTCAATCGGGACATCGTAGTTGATCTTGGGGACAGCGTAGGTGGGAGCGAACTCACACAGATCTTCAAAACTGAGTTCAGTGTTGCACGTGGCTGCCACGAGAAGTACCCCTTTGGCGTTGCAGAGAAGCTGGAAGCGGCCACCGTGGATCCGGCGCAAGCGACCGGCGAAAGGGTGGAAGACAGTGAGGGTTTTGCTGAGAGAGGTTGAGAGAGTGTGAATCGCAGAAGCGAAGGATGAATCATCGGTGATGCGTGTGTTGGCGTAGATATAGAGCTGAGATCCGTGGTTGGTAAGCTTGATTTGGTCGCAGAGGGAGAGTGAGGAGATTGAAGTTGGCGTAATCTCGGAGGGCACCACAACATCGGAACTTTGTATGGTAACCATGGTTTTCGCTGATTCTTGGATGCCGTCCATTGTGGCTGTCTCTTCAGCCGCATATATAGAAAGTTTGTACTATCTTAAAAGAGCAAAAGAAACATTTGACAAACTTAATAAGGAAAAAATGATTTTAAAGGAATAATTTTTTGTACTTTTTTTTAAATAAAAATAAAAAATAAAGAAACTGGATTTAGATTTTTCTTGTTCGGTAATAAATGAAGAAGTTATGATAGACTAGATCGGGTCCAGCGGAATTATCCGTTCTAACAGTTTTAGGTGAAATAAATTAAAGTATAATTTGTTTAAAAAACTAATAATTTTTTTTCAATGAGAATGTATTTTTTTGACCTTTTTTATTTTTTAGAATATAAAAATCCAATCTTTTAATTATATTATATTTATAATGTGTTAAATAAATATAAATTTGGGTAATCCTTCCCTGCCTTATGGTTACTTTTCTTAAAGCATGTTTTGGTGTGCTCTCAACATCACTTTACACGTCAATATTTATTTTTCTGAACTTTCTTTATTGATCGTTTTATTAGGCTTCTTTCCGGAATAAACTGAATTTAAAAAAAAAAAAGAAAAGAAAAAACGTTTCCATGTCTGAACCTGGCCTCAATTTCTTTAATGTTTTAAAATTGTTACTGATTTGTGAATTCCATGTTTCAAGCATTCAATATAGTAATATATTAAATTAATTTCTTAAAACCAAATACATTTAATTAATAATATTTTTAAGTTAGTAAAAATTTCTATTAAAGGTGAAAATATAAATATTACTAAAAATTATTCTTGATACTATTTTAATAATTTAAAAGTTAATAAATAAAGGTGAAAATATTAGAAATTAATTTTAATATAATAATATATTTGAAGTTTGTGAGTAATATTAAAAAAGATAAAATAAAATAAAATTAATAATAATAATTTAAAATTATGTTGTGACAAAAAATTATATGAAATATTTAAAGTATTTTTAAGAAAAGAAATTAGGAAATATAAAATTCATACAAAATTAAAGTAACAGTTTAAATTTTTTATATTATTCATTACAAATAATTCTATTAAAAATACATGACGAAACATTAAGATGCAGAGAAATTTAAGGTTAAATTTTGATATAATACATTATTTTTTTTTCAAAGTTAATGTTATGTGTAAGGAAAATAAATGGAATTTAAAGAATAACAATATAACAAAAATGAAAGAAGGGAAAGTACATATTGAAATGAGTTTTCTTTTTAATTGGGAAAAATAATTAAATGTTAGCTTATAATGTTTTAGATAAACTTTGTATGATTTAATATCTTTTATAAGATAAAGTGATTTAAAACTTTTGATTGTTTAATTAAGGAGAAGTTAAACATTTGAGTCACTATTTTATATCATAGTGGTGAAATTTATTGTAAACATGGAGCAATGAAATTTGTTGTATCTTTTTTAAAGATAGTGAACTCTTTAAGAGTGTTTAAAGGAGAACTAGATGTAGTTTAGTCGGAGTGAATTAGTATAAAATTGAGTTTTCGTCTATGCTCTTTTTGGTGTGCTTTTAAACGCTTTCGAAAAATTCTTAAGTGTTCAACATTTTCTACAGATAGTCTAATCTAACCCTTGCAAACAACGTCTAACACTAATTGTGAAAAGATTTTTAAACTCTATTTAACACCCCCCTTCTCCCCACCCCCTTTTCTAGAGTTTTTCTATTATTTCAAAGCCACGAAGAATCTTTCACCTAGAAGTAATCTTATGAGGCTCCAGCTCAGAATTGAACAAATTAAGCCTTAGAGGAAACCTCACGATTGAAGCCATGGGAGCCATCACTACAACCACACTGTCAACGTTTATAAAAGTACAATTTCACCTCTATTTTGGAGGGAGATTTTAGAGTCTTTTAGAAGAGACTTGTCAGAAAAATTTTAGAGATATTTAGAAACAGACTTTAGAGAACTCCTCACACCTTTCCTATGTATTTAAATAACATCTTAAGACTCTAGGTATCATACTAGAGTTTGGTGATTCTAGACTCTAGGTGTCAGGGATGGACTTATAGTTACATTTAAGAGAACTCTTAAGACTTGGTCATTTGTAGCATCATATTTAATATAGATCTGATACAAGAGAGGAAAAAGTGGTGGAGTCAAACATCAACACGATTAAATCATTTGAAAGTCATTTACTTTGTAATCCAAATTGTTTTCCAACATATTTTACATTATTTTCACGAAACATTTTTGTTTTCTACACATCATAATCATCTATACTTTCCCTCAATGATCAAGATAGTTAGAACATTGTGTTTTCTGCCAAATTCTTTGTGGATATGACACTTGTATGCTAAAAACTACCTAATATACTTGTTGACATACTTGGCTAATTGGGTGGCAACCCATAGTCCCTCACATGGTTTCTCTCACTTTCCAATAAAAAAGATCAAGAATTTGTTATTCTTACATTTAAGTAAGTGCTAAGTGGTGTTACCAATTTATAAACGGAACACATTCACTTGAAAAAAGTATCATTTGCATTGCTATGCATAATATCTTACATTTAACTGTTTCTATTTAATAATTTTATTTTTAACATCTCATTTTAATAGCATACAACTACTAAAAGAAATATCACATAATCAATATCTAAAAACAGATAAGTCACATATGTATATATAAATAATGTTATTACATTTATCTAAATTATAACTATAATACAAAAAATAAATACAAAAAGGTACTAACTAAAAGATAATATTACATTGATCAAAAGTATAATAAAGTTTTTCAAAAAGAAAACTTATACATAACAAGACCATCCTAACATTATATTGCATTGCCACCATCGTCCTGAATTGCATTAAACACTACATCATGGTTTAATCACACCATTAAAGTGATAATTGCAAACAAAGAGTACATACGTACAAAACAACACAAATGAAAAGGGTAAGTTAATTAATGTGTAAAAAATATATATTCAAACAACAAACATATAATTATCATCACACATCATTTATTCAATAAAACAAGCATATCACATATGGAGACTCATCAAACTCAATTATCTGGATACATATATTGATATCAAACTTTGATGAGTTATGCAATTGTGGAACAACTCGTCCACCCAAGCTATAACACATAAGATTAGTCCGTTAATCATCTTTGACCAAGGTAAAGCCCCTAGACTAGGATCCCCTATACCCCTCACCATATACCACATCCTTCTCTACTCGAGATTGGATGGTTATTAGAGCGATATGATAACTTCCAATATTGAATCCTTGTATCAATGCATACACCAGTTAAACATCACTATAGAATCTCCCCACGAGATTCGTGGAATTACGCCAAACACAATTACAATACTTATCATCCTTACAACATCATACATAAATAGACACCATAATACCCTTACATACATATAGTACATTGAAATTCTATCTCAACCAGCCAAGCAATAATAAATTTCAAACATGCACACTAACGCTCAGAAGTAGTGTCCAACGCAAGATTTCTCGCAAAAGTGGTGCTCTACACCATTCCTTTTGCAAAAAGTTGGGCTCCGCAACACCCTCTCATCGCTTAGCGTCCTAAAACTAAATTACTCTAAACTTGTAGTAAAAAGTGGCGCTCAATAGTGCCCTACTACCACTTAGTGTCAAAGCATTCACATTTTTCTACTCTCATTAGTACAAGACTAGCACTCAACAACCTAAAGCTAAAATACTCCTAGAACTGCACAATGAACTAACATTCAATGCCACCTACCACCACTTAGAGTTATATCAGATATCAATAGATGAATTTTTGACATTTTCGGGAAAGGGAACTTGTTCAAATGGTTAAATTGGTATTCCTTTCTTAGTACTTTGATAAAGAAAAACAACTTTTAATGTCAGGGTACATACAAACTAACTCAATTGATCAGATTCTAAGTTCCTCAATCAATACAAACTCAACTAAGACAAACAGCATGACAGACATTCAAAAGAAGCCAAATTCAGTAGATCAAAATTCATGCAACTCAATCATGCAAATCAAAATTTCAAAATATCTATAAAAAAAATATTGCAATTTGATTCCCTTACCTGAGAGACAAACAAAACTATTCAAGAATCTCTAAAATGCCTTCAGATGCATAAGGAGCCTTGTCTACCCCTAGGAATAACACAAACACGATCAAGGCCTACCATTAAGACCACTAATCAACATAGACTCTTAAAAAAGACTCAAACACTACATGCTAGCCAAAAAGGTGAAGTACTTGAAAAACACTAGAAAGGGCGGGGAGGGGGGTTGAATAGTAATTATCACAAACCTTCTGATATAGCATGTTATCGAGCCTTTGAAATATTCTTTTGAAGGCTTAGACACTCGACTTGAAATATGTGTATATGAGTTGATAAGATTTTCGTTCTATTCAAAATATTTCCACTATAATGTTTTGTAAGAACTTCCTTAAAAAGAAAAGATCGTTTATCTTGGAAGTTTGTGTATTTTGGAATATAAAGCTAAACTCGTTTAATTAAGAGAAGAAAAAATAACATAAGAGAATTTTATACTGGTTCGCTCCAACTAAGCTATGCCTAGTCTCCTTCGTAGAGGGTTCCACTATAATCTTCACACGATTACAAATGAGTATTAGCATCACTTTTAGTATTCAGCTATCTTGCTGAGATTTCCACTGAGTATTAGCACCACTCCTGGTACTCAGCACCCTGTCGAGATTTCAATATTAGCTTTTCCATTTTAGTGTAGAAAGTAAGAACAAACCAGGGTCTCCATTAAACCACGAAGAATAAGAATTCGGTGGCACCTTCGACTGTAGACAGTGGTGCGTTTATTGACATTGACAATGACAAGTGGTTCGTGGTGGTTATTGTACCCTAGTTGCGCATTAGTTATTTAAAGAATACGGGAAGAATAAAATCGGCATCCTCAATGACATCATGGTGCAGTGGCGCAACGACAAGCGGCAATGGTGGGAATGACGGTGGCGTTGCGATAAACAAAATCCTAATTGATCTCATGATAGGTTATCTCCAATATCCATTCGTTTGTAGTGCCAAAACCCTAATTTGTAGACATTGTCAACTTTATACAATGCCCAAACATAAAAGAATAGAGGATGTAATACTTCTGGGCAGGGTCAAAACCCATGAGTATGAGAGTGATTTTGACGTGATATGGAGATACGAGAAGCAAAGGAGAAGAAGATGGTAGAAAGAACGACAAGAAAGGAAAAGAAGCGTCGAGGAAGAAAGTGAAGCATGAAAGGATGGTTGGGCCAAAATATCAAATTTTCTATACCGATTATAGTGACTAATCAATATAAAATAGTACTCCAATATTACATTTTTGCCACCACACTACTTCTATATCGGTTCTAAATCTAACCAGTATAGAAAAACCACTTTCTATACCTGTTATTAGTACAACCGGTGTTGAAATCTTTATCATTTATTACAATTTTTCCACCGTGCCACTTTGTATACCTGTTCTGAAAGAAATCAGTATAAAAAAATCTTCTCTTATTTTTTATAATGCCACCGCACAATTTTCTATACCTAGTAGATTTTGACAGGTATAAAAATTCGATACAAAAAACCTATTTTACACTAGTGGAAGGCACTTTTTAGGTCTCAATATAATAGGGAGATGATTGAAAAATGTCATGTAAAACCAATAAACACCGTGAGTCTAATTGCAGTCCAAAATAATGCCTTGAAAATAACCATGTACATGTTGTACAAGCTATAGATGAGTATGGTTTTGAGAAGATAACAAGTGCTAAAAAATACAAAATAAGCGTGAAATATTCTGGAGAAGACCTAAAAAGGATATGTACATCAGAAGCTACACACACCAGACGGCGCTAAAGCTAATATTGAGGTATGTTGGAGAAACGATGTTACTTTTGGCCTATACTATAGTAGGTCTAATACTTATCGACTAGTAAGGTCCTTGAGCAATGATTGGTGAGGTGATTTACATCAAGAAGAGTACATCTTGATATGTATTTTTCATGGGAATTTCACTTGGTTTTCATTGTGTGAAGTCGAGTATGTAACAACATCTTAGTATGTGTGTCATGAAGCATGCTAAGCAAGTTGGAACTATAATAGGAAGGTGAGATTATGATATGAGTTGATAACAAGTCAACAATTGAATTGACAAAGAACCCAATCAATCATGAAATGAGCAAACATATATTGATGTTCATTTTTATTTCATCCGAGAATAAATTAAGGCAATGTGGACCTAGTGCAAGTGGAAAGTCGAGAACAAGTTGCAGACATTTTTATAAATTCATTGTCAATTGTTTTGATTGAAAAAAGTTGATTAGGATGAAGGATAGTAGAAGCATTTAAGTTTATGGTAGAGTTTTGTTGAATAAACTTAAATGGGTAATTTTAAGGGGATAGTTAATGTTGGAGTAGTTTTATGAGTTGTAGAGTCAAAGGTTTGGAGTTTATTGTGTCATATTATGTTGTTAATGGTCATGTTATGCTTTGTAATAATTAGGAGAATTTAAAACTTAAATGAGAAGCCAAAGTTGTATTGTTTGAATTTTACATATGAAAGAATGAAAAGTGAATAAAAAAAAATAAAAAAACTCGTTGTCAACATCTTGTTCGTCAAAAACTTATTTCATTAATATTGCTCATTGCAATAACAAATGTTAAATTAATCTCTAACACTGTAGACTTGGTTATCCTCTTGATCTTGATAAAATTTTTCATCATATTTGTAAATCTTTTCCTAACTTATACACTAATAATAATAGGGTGTGTGATGTATGTCACTTAGTTAAATAATACAGGCTTTCTTTTCCTCGTTGTAACAATCTTTCTTCTAATGCTTTTGATTTAATTCATGCTGATATATGGAGTCTTCTTGCTTATTCTTCCATTCACGGACATAGATACCTTTTAACTGTTATAGATGATCATGGTTGTTTCTCATGAAAGGTAAGAAATGCACCTTCATGCTTGTCTGTCTACTACATTTGATTATGCAGTTAGTGTGCTTTTGTTTGGGTAGTTTCTATATTTAAATAGTTTAGTGAGAGAAGTGTAACCAACATAATACTGGGATCATCTGAAATGTCAGCTTAAGGGAAAAGAAAACCAAACAAAATGTGTAAAACATTTGAAACTGATGCAGATATACATACAAATGAAAATGAGAACTACTCAGAGAACAAGGCCTCAGTAGTTTGGGTAGAAAGGCCAAACCCAAATGGGAAAAGGGGATCATAGTGAGGATCTCCAACATTCATTGGCAGTTGATCAACAGATTTGAACCATGTTCTTGGAAGCTTTCCAGTGAAACCATAGTCACCATATAAAACATCAGCCACACCTTGGCCTTCGCTACCAGGAAGCCATGCAGCAACAAGTGCATCTATCATACCAACATATGGTTCAATCACCAAAGGACGACCAGAAATTACAATAACCACACATTTTGTTACTCCACACACGTTTCTTATAATCTCAGGACCAGGGTCTGGGATTGCCAAGTTCATGTTGTCACCATGCGTTTCAGCATAAGGAGGCTCTCCTACTACAACAATGGCATAGGAAAATTCGTTGGATTTAACAAATTCTGCATCAGGGTTCTCCTTGTAGATCACTGTGGTTTCAGGATCAACAGTGTTTTTCACAGCATTGAGAATTGTAGTCCCTGGTCAAACAAAAGTTGACAAGAATAATAAGAAACAAGAGGTGCATTAAATAATTGATAGTGATGATATAATTAGAAAAGAACAAACAAAATACACATATCTTAACCTTTAAGAAGATTGTTCCCACTGACTCCTTGCCATTCTATAGTCCAGCCACCACACTGATATCCTAGATTATCTGCATGGATTCCAGCAACAAGTATTTTTGGTGCCTTTTTAGGAAGAGGCAATAAAGGCATATCAACAGATTGACCATTTTTCAGAAGGACCATTGATTTTCTCACCGCTTCTCTAGCCAAATTTCTGTGCTCCTGTTGAGAATTTTGGTAAACACTTAACATTTACAACGTGTCCCTATATGTATTTGTGAACTAGGGGATGTAAAAGGAAGTGCTTGAGGAAAACAAAAATAGTTAACCTGGATTCCCAAATATTTGGTCATACTGTAATCAGCATAAGGGTTCTCAAAAAGACCCATCATGAACTTAACCCACAAAATTCTTCTCACCGCATCATCAATTCGACTCATGGGAATGCGCTCATTTTTCACCAACATGGATAGACCATCTATGAATTCTGTGTAAAGCTTTGGAAACATGAACTGCAAAACCAAGCATTGTGTGAAACTATGTTAGACGTGTTCTCATTGGTACCATACAAACCAGTTATATTATATGATGTACTTTTGTCCTAAATAAACAACCATGTCAATGCCAGCAGAAACTCCTGCTTCGATTGAATAATTGATGTTTGCACGATGTGGAGTTGTGATCCTATCAATACCCTCAAAATCTGAAATGACAAAGCCCTGACGTAATCCAAGAAAAGGCAAAGGGTTATATAAAAAATGTGCACATATGATATGATAAACAGGTTTCAACTAATGGTAATTCGACCAACAAATCGTTTTACCTTGAAATGGAGAGTATTCTTGAGGAAGGAAGTAATAAGATCATGGTGAGCATGCATTTTTACACCATTCCAACTGGAGTAAGAGACCATTATGCTTGCCACACCTTTATCGATTGAGGTCAAGTAAGGTGGCATGTGAATTTTCATCAATCCATCTCTATCTATAACAGTGTTGTGCTCATTAATCCCATTGACTGTTCCACCGTCACCCACATAGTGCTTAGCACTGCCTATAACTTTTTCTCTGTCCAGAAATATGAGTATTCAGAAACTAAGTAATGACTCCAAAATCAGCACATTGCTTTGACCATGCTGTTTAACAATTCAACATAATGAAGAGCAAGAATATCAACTACTAAGGTTCACAACTAAGTGATACTAGAGCAATCATATAAAAATTAAGTTATTTTGTTCTTAAAATTCTTACTTTCCAGAGATAAAAGGGACACCCTTTGGTAAATTATGAGGGATGTCCCCTTGTAATCCTGGTATGATTTCGGTCATAGCTTGAACTAGTTCAGTATCTTCACTGTAGCTTTCATAACACCGACCCCATCTTGGATCTCTACAGACCTACAGAGAGTACAAGCCTGTGCTAAAAGATCTCTAGAAGTTGAGAGCATAAAAATCTTATTGTAGTTACTTACTGCTATACAAGGTGCATAAGCATATTGAATTCCTGTTGCTCTAACTTCAAGGGCAGTTGCAGCTCCAATTCTCTTAACTAGTTCAGGGTCCCTAACCAGCAAAATCAAATACCTACAATGATCTCTTATAACAATAAAATAAGAATAGAATAATTATGTCTGGTATCAATATACCTGGTAGCTCCAAGACCAATATTGTGAGGAAAAATAGTTGCATTGTAAACAGTGTTGTGGCCATGGACAGCATCAACACCATAAAACACTGGAATTCCAAGCCGGGTTGACAAAGCACCCTTCTGAAATTCATTCACCATGTCAACCCAAGTTTCAGCAGATGCCTGTGGAGCCGGCATACTCCCTCCCTCACTCATTACACTACCTACTCAAAACACCAAAAAAATTGAGTGAATATACCACAAAAATGGGAAACAAAAAACCAAGAAAAGGTAAAGTGGTTACCAATAAAATACTTGTTGACCAAATCAGCAGATGTATGCTTCCGCTCAACCTGCAACATTTGACCAATTTTCTCCTCGAGAGTCATCCTGCTAAGAAGATCCTCAACCCGAGCATCTATTGAAAGGTTAGGGTCCTTGTACTTCATTTGATCTACACTCAACAACCCTGCCCAGTTAAGTAGTAGCCAAAGCCCCACCAACAACAAGGAGATTTTAGCCATTCCATCCAGATCCATAGTAAGTACTAACACTAATTCAACAGGATATGTAAAACTCAGATCAAGAACAAAATCTCTAGCACAGAAAATATGTGGTGCTCACTGATCATTATAAGGCTAAATAGAGAACGGCAGCAATTATTACACTGAGCCTCAGATTCAAAGGCTTATAGAACGAGCAGCATGTAAAAGATAAAATATTCATAGCTAAGTTAACAGAGAAGCATTCTTTAGTTGTACCATACCTATTCTGTTTATGGATTCTCTCGGATGATGTTTGTCACTGCAGAAAATGAAGCATAATCCGAAACTGTGAATGGTGACATATAATGGGAAAACAGCAAAAAAGGAGTCACATCTGCTTTCCATAATATTATAATACGTGACTAAGGTAAAGTGACTTTAGACAAATATTTATACGATTGAATCAAATATAAATATACTTAAATATCATATACTGCTCATCTTTAGTGTAAAAATATTTAAACATAACTTTTTGTCCATTTATAAATTATTCTTAACTTAAAACTAATTGTAAATAATATCCCATTTAAAAAAGAGAAAATCTTTAAACAGATAGTGCCACGTGACATGGGAATCTGAAAAAGGAAAAACATATAAAAATATGTGGTATATGATGTAATAATATTAACTCAAATAGTATTTATTATCTATAATATATAAATGTAAATATGTCAACATGTCGGATAAATAAGAAATTATTTCCAAGAGATCCAAAAATAAATATTAAATAAAAAAGGATAAAAATTAAATTTTGTTTTAAAAAGTAATAATTTAGAAAGGGTGTAAGGCCTAAAAAAAAAAAAAAAAAATAATAATAAAATAAATAATAATAATAAAACTAATAAATAAAAATATAACAAATAGTGTGCACATGTGGCAGCATAGGATAGGTTGAATAATATTAGTAAAGTAAAAATACTTAACCTTCTAAAACCCACATTTAATTTGTGTTTCTGAAGAACAGTTCCCTCTTTTCTTTCAAACACTCTCTCTTTTCTTCTATGCTTTACCACTCCTTCCATCTCAAACTCAGATTCTTGATCCTTTGCTTGTTGAACAGAAGATACCTAGCTGATCAAGGCTTCAAGAGCAACCTTTCTACCGATTGAATTTTCGTTTCCCCAATTGGTAAGAAAAACCCCTTCCTTCCTTTTCACCTAGGGTTTTAATCATGCAACAAAATTTGGGTGCATGTGACCCATTTCACGTTTCTCAAATTTTTAGCTTCTATTAGGTTCTAAAATTTTTATTCTATCATCAATTTGATGATCTATAGGTACCATAAGGGTTTCCATAGGACGTGGGACATCTCTAGCCTTCTTGAACTTGGTTGTCTACACTAGAGGTAAGGGGAGTTAATTTAATTTATTTTGTTTGATTGAGTCTTGGTGAATTAGTTTCTGTTTTGTGTTGATGAATATGTGGTTGATTGCTTTGTATGATTTTGAGTGCATTGTTTAGAGAATTTGAATGAGATTGTGATTAGATTTTAATGGTTAAATATGTTGTGGAAGTTGGTGTACGCATGAAGAAAGTTTCAAGAATTAATGTTGGATGGATTATATAAATGATGTAGGCTCTGTTATGAAATTTAAGAATTGACATGTGTTTGAATGGATATTGAATTGGTTGGCATATAACGTGGTATATGATGAGATTAAGGGTATGGAATTATTTTAGTAAAGGTGATATAATTGTATGAAGCATTGGGAAATTACCAAGTGAATGGGTTGGTAAGTTAACTTTTGGAATACAATTGGTGTATGATTGATATTAATTAGAATGGGTGCAGGGTTATAAAGCTGGGAGCATTTTGATTGGTTAGTTTAACATTGGAAGTGGTTTATTAAGATTAAAGAAAGTAAGAAAAGTAGGAAAGGTGAAAAAAAAAATGTTGCAAGGATTTATTTTAACTTTGAATATCTATATAATTTTATTTTTTTTCTCTGCTGTCCAGTTTTTGTTTAGTGTCGTAGGTGCAGAGTTTTGAGAAAAAAAAATCTTTGTTGTTATTGCACTTAAATCATTTGTTGTTTGTTTTCTTTTTTTTTTTAAAAAAAAAAAGCTTGTTGTTAGGTGTTATAAAATCCATATAAAATAATTGTTGTTTGTATTAAAAATTCTACACAAAACCTGGCTGTTTTGGAGGAAATTTATATATCAAAAAGATGTTGCTTTTATACTATTTTTTTTGTTAATTTATGTAATTTGATTTACTGTTTCAGCATTGTTTTAGTTATTGTTTCAACACTGATTCTGTCCTATTTTAATTATTATATCTGCTGTAAAAATACTGTTGTTTGCTTGTTATTACTGTCTTAAAAACCTTGTTGTTTCAGTATAAAAAAAAAATGCTGCAGAAAATTAATTGATGTTTGCTGTCAAGAAGGTTTTTTGTTGCTGTATTGGCTGTTTTCTGTATTTTTGCTGGCTGTTTCAGCACTTAAATCATTGCTGTTTTCTGTACTATTGTGGACTGTTTCAGCATTGTTTTCTTTCTGTTTTACACTAATAAATTCTGCTGTTTGGTGCTGTTTTGGGACACTATTATTATTGTTTGCTATTTGTTTTTTTTGTCACAATACTATATCCAATGCTTGATGTTTGAGTTAAAATTATGCACTCAAATGGAAGGAATTATGAAATGATTAAAAGTCTTGATTGGTGTGAAACTTTGAGAGGAATTATTGATTCAAGAGCTATATCTTGTGATTGAAGTGGTCGGATTGAATATGAAAGTAAGATCTCTAGGTGAGATCATTTAGTGTATTGAATGAATGGTGAGAGGCTTCCATATGGGGGGTTATCCCTAACACTCTAACGGTCTTTCATTCTCACTTAGAGAGGATTGACGCGGGTGGTGAGAGTAGTGGGAGGTCCTAGGGTAGGCGCTATCACTGGAGGTCTATTCCGCGGTAACGGACTAGCCTTGTGTGTGGTCGGGTGAAACCCCTCGGCAATGGCTTTGCAAAGCAGTAGAGGCCACCACAAGTGCACAACCCGCCCCAGCTCTACATTCATTCCAAGTTCGGACGTGTCTAGAATCTTAACATGATAGGATACTTGTCTTGATGAGTTTTATGAAATAAATGCTTATGTTTATGATGACTAAGGTGTTTATGTGTGTATGAATATTCTTGGAAATGATATATTGGTTGGAAATGAATTTATGATTGTTTGAGACTTAGCTCACCCTTGCACTTGTATGTTTGTGTTTGTTTGCCTTCCCCCTTGCGATGATCATCCAATCCTTTGGATGTGAGCAGTAGGTGATGATGTATCTTTGGAGCAAGCGTTGGAGACTGAGGAAGACCCAGCCCCTAGTGCTTAGGATCTCTATTAGCTCCTAGTTTAGATGATCTTTATTCTGAAAGACTATTAGCATTTATTTACTTTGATCTGTATTTTGGAAAACAATCTTTAGGACCCTTTAATATTTAGCTAGCTTTGTATTTTGAACAACTTGGAAACTTGTACTTTGTCCTTCTTTTCGTTTTAATTTCCCATCTATTTTGGATGACTGTAATTTATACTTATATTGTCATCTACTACTCTTAACTGCTTTCTATTATCATGATTTAATGCATTCTACATATATACATAGCTATATATTTTGGGATGTTACAAAGGGTTTTAAAAATTGATCGAAAAAAAGTTGCTTTAAATTTTGTTTCAAAAGATCTAAAATAAACGTTTACGTAATTTTTGGAAACAAGAGTCAAAAATATAAAAAAATAATAATAAAATATGAGATTTATTTTATTTTAGTTTAATTAAACTTCCATTAATCCATCAGGATCTTGGTCTCCACTGGATTTTCTTCCAATCTCGTCATTCTTGATTCGTTCAGCACGGTTCTTGTGCACAGAATTGGGCATCCTTCATCATCTTCATCCGTTTCTCCTCCATTACTTACCATCAAATTTTTCTTCCACCTTCTTTTTCTTCTTCTTCTTCATCCCAATTATCAACCATACCATCATTGAACCCATACTTCACCCTTCTTTTCCACACCGCATTTCATCTTCAATCAATCACCATCTATTTTAATCATTCACTCTCCAAACAATTAACCATCTTTACAAAAATGAAGAGGAAAAGTGAGAGGGGATCCAGACAGTGGAGACGCGAACATGGGGTCGTTGTGTTGTGATGTTTCGCGCGACAGAGAGTGGCGAAGAGGTGAACGGCGCCGCTTCCGTCGTCGGCAAGACTTCTGATTGTGACTGCCGCCGGCGACTGAAAGGGAAAAAACCTAAGAGAAAAAGAAGAATCTAGAAACTGAGATAATGGGAGAATAATAGAAAGTTAATACTCAATATTTTTTTTTTCTTTTGCTCAATCGTAAGGTGCTCTGTATAGCCACAAATTATTACAATTCACATTCTCTATCACATTAGTAAAAATGGTTTTCCCTTTTCCGCCAAAGCTACTACGTCACTTAGTGACGGTCAGCAGTAGAGTCTGGGAGCACTTGAGTTGTTAATGGACTCTTTATTGGTACCAACTAACGGTTGACATGGTCCGAATATTTTTTTCATCTTCTTTCGGATGAAGAAGCATCTTGTTCTCAAGGTGAAATTGTTGTTGAATAGTGATCCAAGGTTTCCAAGTAGCCTCCTCTGGTGGCAGGCCCTTCCATTGTACTAAGACTATATCAGAATCTGGTTTGGTGGCTAAAATAGCGATTAGTTCTAAAAGAGAGTGGTTGTCTTGGAACTCTAGTGGCAGTGCTGACACTGATATTGGAGGAGGGCCCAAGTGAGGACGAAGGAACTAATGTGGAACACACTGTGGATTTTAGCAGTTGAAGGGAGCTCTAGTCTCTAAGCTACTTGTCTGATCCGTTCAAGGACTTTGAAGGGGCCAAAGAAGCGTTTTTGTAACTTCCCCTGATATGGGCCAGCAATCGAAGCCTGTCGATATGGGCAAAGGCGCACATATGCCCAATCCCCCTCCTAAAGTTGGAGATCTCTGCGATTGGTGTCAGTCCATTTCTTGATATTAGACTGAGCTTTCTGTAGATTACGATTGAGTTTACGGATAATATCAGTCCTTGATTGCAACTCAAATTGAATTGCAGCGTTTGAAGTGTTTGAAAGGAGTGCTTGTGGAATCGAGGGTGGGGGAGATCCATACATAATTTCAAACAGAGTCATCTTGGTATATGCATTAATGCTAGTGTTGAACCACCATTCAGCCCAAGGAAGAAATTTTCCCCACAACGAAAACTTGTGATGAACGAAACAGCTGAGATAGTGTTGCAAAACCTTATTGACCACCTCAGTTTGACCGTCGGATTGGGGATGACAAGCAGTGGACATCCGCAATTTGGTGCCACTAAGGCGGAAGAGCTCGCGCCAGAATTGGCTAAGGAAAAGTGGATCATGATCGAAGATCAGACTTTTGGGAAGACCGTGCAATCTGCAGATCATGTGCACGAATAAATCAGCCACCTTTGAGGTAGAGAAGGAACAAAGAAGAGTGCCAAAGTGAGCTCCCTTAGAGAAGCGATCAATGACGACCAATATGGTAGTGTGGCCCTGGTATGACAGAAGACCAATGATGAAATCCAAGGATAAATCCTCCCAACATTTGTAAGGAGGAGGTATTAGTTGAAGTAGCCTTGCTAGTTTTTGAGCTGGGATCTTAGTTTGCTGACAAGTCACACACCGAGTGACGAATGAATGAATGTCCTCCCGCATTTTATCCCAAAAGAAATAGGCAGCTAATTTCCCCAAAGTTCGCGCCACCCCCTGATAATGACATATTTTGCTATGATTTCAGTAGTGAATTGAGAGAAAATGTCAACTCTTTCTTAGCTTTATACCTTTCTTATGCCTCAATTTGTTAAGTTTCTAAGTAGCTACATCTTTAGTTGAATTCTTTTAAATTGCTTCACTAATCCCCACTTTTTGGTTGTTAGATCATGTACATGAAGCTTGTTGGCCAAACCGACGAATGGAAGAACCACAGAAGCAAGAATGAACGTAAAAGAGGAAATATTGAGCAAAGACTGTTGCTGCCGCTGGGGTGCAGCTGAGCCCCATTCTCCTCTGGAAGGCTGAAGCTGGGGTGCAGTTGGGGTGCAGCTGAGCGCCCTGCTCTCTGTAAGGCTGTAGCTGGGGTGCAGCTGAGCGCCCTGCTCTCTGGAAGGCTGTAGCTGGGGTGCAGCTGAGCGCCCTGCTCTCTGGAAGGCTGTAGTTGGGGTGCAGCTGAGCGCCCTGCTCTCTGGAAGGCTGAAGCTAGGCTGCAGCTGGGGTGCAGCTGAGCGCCCAGCTTTCTGGAAGGCTGCAGCTGGGCTGCAGCTGGGGTGCAGCTGAGCGGTGGCAATGCTGATGTGGAAAAATTAGGTCTTTTTAGACCTAAAACGCGAGGGACTTTGGATCTTTTGCTACCCAGACGCATTTCCTCTGATTGGGAGCTCTTGGGGCGAGCTAGGAGCTGTGGGAACAACCCTTCTTCTTCCTTGGGTTCTCTTCTTTCTTCCATTTCCACCATTGTTGTAAGCTTGAGCTCTCCATTCATGGAGAGCTAGTTTCATTATTGTTGGGGGATTGATGTAACCACTAAACTCTTATGTAAAGCATGTTGTTTTGAATGAATATATACCTCTTTCATTGATTGTTAGTGTTTAATTTCTTTTCTTAATGCTTGTTGTGAAGTTGCTTCTCATGACATGATTTAGGGTTTCTTGATATTGGGAAATATTGGGTAAACCTTGACTTGGGTTAAACACCTAAAGGAAATAGTATCTAGGGATAGAACTAGGACCTTTGGATGTCTTAAAATCTCATTTCTTAATGCGGAATTAATCATTAGGTTTTCCAAGGGATTGGAGTGTAATGAGGAAGTCTAGGCTCTTTCTACCAAGGGATTGGGGTTTGAGTAAATTAGTAGATTGACATTAACACATCAATGAAGAGGAAGTGATTTTCCATGCATAAGAGTGAAGTAGGTGAAATCATACCCCCAACAATATCATTCCATTGCATTTCTAATCTCTNCATTTCAAAGTGTTTGAGTGCTTAAGATCACTTTTATCATTTATGTTTTATAGTTACTTTAATTTCACTAAAACTCAAATTATGGAAACATTCTTTAGTCTAGGTTAGTTAGAAATTATACGATTGTCTAGTTTCACGAGTCTCTTGGAAAACGATTTCCGGTCTTACCGGTTTATTACTTTAGACGATTTGGTACACTTGCCAAAGAGTTAACACCCCCGGATGTCCTGCAACCGGTGTAGAATGATATTCATGTAACAGGGTAGGTATGAAAGGGCAAGAAGCTGGAATCCAGATGCACTTCTTGAATAGATCAGTCTGTCTACAATAGAGTATAGAGGGAAACGAGTAGGAGTAGCGGCTATTTTGTGCTTGAGATCAAGAAACTCAGCACTGTTGGAAAGAGACTGTTTGAGATCAGAAAGGAAATCCAACTGTGGG
Organism: Vigna radiata var. radiata; assembly: GCF_000741045.1. NCBI lineage: Eukaryota > Viridiplantae > Streptophyta > Magnoliopsida > Fabales > Fabaceae > Vigna > Vigna radiata. The sequence goes on along the minus strand of NW_014543262.1, from coordinate 2,620,946 downwards.
ATGGATAAGATCAGTAATTGGGAGTCCTGTTGTGTGGATGGGAGCCTAGACAAGGCATCCACTACAGAATTAGTTTTCCCCGATCTGTATTGTATCTCAAAGTCGTAGCCCAATAACTTTGAGAGGTAAGTCTGTTGATCCGGAGTGAGAATTGTTTGGGAGAGCAATTCTTTGATGGATTTTTGATCTGTTTGAATGATGAAACACCTTCCAAGTAGATATTGTCACCATTTTTGAACAGTGGAGGTAATGGCACAGAGTTCCCGAATATATGTAGAGGAATTTTGTAGTTTGGGGCAAAATTTCTTACGGAAGTATGCAATGGGGTGTGATGAGTCGATATTTTATTGATTTCACTTAGCTTATTGTACAGGGAATTGTGTTTAATTGTCTGTTATTTTCCCATTTTGCGAATTCTGCTTAATTTGGTCGGAAATTCGTAATTGTGCTAATTTGAATTTTCTGAGCTGATTAATTGCATATTTGGGTGCAGGGAAATTTTGGAAACATCATTTGGAGCATTAGGGAAGGTGGCGTGATCATTCAAGACTCAACATTTAGTCACTTCCCTTTTAATTAAGTTGTAATTTCGCTTTTAGAAACTTTAATCAAACTTAAGTGCATTTGGGCCCTTTTTGGTGGCAAAATTGTAGAAGCCCAATGTGTGGGACACTTTGCATAAATCCTAGGGTTTCCTTAGAGGTGGACCCCACCATTTTAAGTCTTGGAAGGCATTTTAGAATGGCAAGACCGAGACACACACTTCTTGTCTCCACTTTTCATTTCACTTTGCATGTATGAACTCTCTCTTGGAGACCATGTAGGGTTTTACATTTTTGGAGCTATGGAATGACAAAGATCATATTTTTCTTCTTCTCTTACTTAAATCTTGTTTATCTTTGCTTGGTGGAAGTGAATCCCTCACCCATTTTCCTTTCATTTCTTCTTGAAGTTGAGAGCATAAGCTTGAGTCTTGAAGGGTTTTTCTTGCATTTTCATGGTGGGTCTTTGGTTTGAATGAAGAGCTATTTCGTTTTTCTTCTCATTTGCTGCAGCATTTTTGGTTTCCCTTTTGTTTTCTTGGATTGGATGATGAAAATGGAGTTGTGGTTGAGTTTGGTGGTGAAGAAAGCTTGAGTTGGTGTATGGGTGTTTGAGTTTGAACTATTTTCTTCTTGGGCTTTTGTTTTGATGGTTGGAAGTAATATTTTGAGCTGGAAAATTGTGTTGTTTTCCATGGCTGGATGGTGCTGCAAGGAAAGTTAGAGATTATATTTTGTTTTAGTCAAAAGTTGAAGAAAAGTGAGTTTGAAGTTGGTTTGAAGAAGGTAGACTTTGGGTTTCTTGCTCTTGAATTATTTTGCAATTGAACTTTGGAACTTTGGGTTTTTGATGCAGCATTTTCGGTAATTTGAAGTGGAGAAACAATTTGAAGGTTGGTGTTGGTGAGAAAACCGAAAATGGGGTTGGAAAGGAGGAGAGAAGGTGCATTTAATTTTTTACCCGATTTGGACAAGCACAAAAGAAAGTCATTTTCACTCTAGGAATGTTTCCACTTTTGTCTTTGCTTTTAGTGAAGAATTTCTTCCGAGAATGAGAAGGATTGGTGTGGTCTTTTTGCTTTGACTTTGCTTACATGGCATCTTGGATGAAGCACCCAAAGTATCTTCTATTTACCCATTGGTTTGAAACACTTTTTGTAGCCATTTCTCTCTACCTCACGTAAGTTTGGTGCCTTGGTGTGTAGGAGTCCGAATTTTGCTGCATGGGAAGAGATTAAGGAATGGTTTTATAGTGTTTGGAAGGCACATGCTTATTTCCTTGGAAAATGGTGCACATGAGATAAGAAGTCAACACATTTTGTAGCTTATTGAAGGTGGAATTTGGAGTTTGATTNTGGTGCATGGTAACTCACGACTAAGAGGTTTCCTTAGGCCATTTGGACTTTTAATTTATTTATTAATTGCATATTGGGTCACTTAAATTACTAGAAGTAAAATAGGCTTGTTAATTTCTCTTGTTTTCACTCAGTTTAATTAGTGGTTTAGTTGTTTTTATGTGTTTGAGTTAGTGTTGCATTTAATTATTTTTAATTGTGTTGGTGTCTAGTATTTTATTTTATTTTGTCCTAATGATGTCTTGTATTTGTGGTAGAAATAATTTAGTTATCATGCTAGCTTAAATTAATTTGGTTGGTCATTAATAAAATTGCATTGTTTCCTTGAGATTTCAGAATTGTGACTGCGTTTTCCACTCTGACTTGGTTGATGTGAATTCTATTTTTGCACTTGCAATTGGGTATACGCTTAGTTGCCCAGTTGGTGTTACATCTTCACTTAGTTGATGTAACTGAATGGTGTAATTTAGATTTGATATTAACACTACGTTCGCTTAGTTCACTTTTATGAAAACAGGGTTAACCTTCGCTTAATTGGTTAACTTTGTTGGATTAGAAGTTTGAGTCGCAACTTTATTTTGTTGACCTGTGATTGGAAACATTGTAATTAAGTTAATGAACAACCGTTTTTATTTTGTATGTGATTTTGTTTTGCAATTCTGTTTTTACATTTCTGTTTTATCCGTGTTTTAATTTAGTTTATACGCATTCACAATCCTTTCACAAACCCTCCCCACTTCGTGTTTGACTTGATTCTCGAACCGCAAAATTGGTCCTTGAGAGACGACCTAGGAGTCACTTCCTAGTCTATACTGCATTTATTTGCACATCAAATTTGTGTGGGTTGCGACAGCCCATCAGGGTGTCCATTTTAAGAGAGGACAACTCCCATACCAGAACCCGAGGCATCAGTTTGCACCAAGAATGTGCAATGGAAGCGTGGTAAAGCTAACACTGGGAGGTTTGTTAGAGCATCTTTCAAACGCGGGAAGGCTTTTGTAGCAATATCCTGCCAAACAAAATTATCTCACTTAAGGAGATCAGTGAGGGCGTTTGCAATTGAGGCGTATCCTTTTACAAAATGGCGATAAAACCCTGTCAATCCCAAGAAGCCACGAAGGGATTTAACTGATGTTGGTAAAGGCCAATCAAGAACAACTTGTATTTTGTTGAGATCTGGATGTACCTTGACGAGCCACAATATGTCTTAAATAATGAGTGGATTCCTTCCCTATGGAACATTTCCCCTCCTTTAGTTTGAAGTTGTGTTGAACTAGTAGCTGGAAAGTACTCTCCGGGTGGGAAACATGAGAATCCAGAGTTGGGCTATATACTAAAATATCGTCAAAAAAGACAATGATGAATTGACGAAGATGTGGCCGAAAGAGATCATTCATGGTGGCTTGAAAGATGGAAGGGGCATTGCATAACCCAAATGGCATCATCTTGAATTCGAAATGGCCATTATGAGTGCGGAAGGCAGTTTTGGCACAATCAGCAGGAAGCATCACAATTTGATGGAAGCCAGAGAATAAGTCTAGCTTTGAGAACCAAGTTGCATTACCCAACTCGTCCAATAATTCATCGACGGTTGGAATCGGAAACTTGTCATTCACCGTGACAGCATTGAGGGCTCGATAGTCGACACAAAAAAACCATGTCCCGTCTTTCTTTTTGACAAGGAGAACAGGGGAGGAGAAAGGACTGATGCTTGGCTTAATAAAACCAGAATCCAACATTCGTTGCACCTGTTGCTCAATTTCATGCTTTTGAAAATGGGGGTATCGATAAGGCCTGACGGAGATTAGGGCACTGTTTGGTTGTAGGGTTATACCGTGATCGGTAGTTCTAAAAAGGGGTAGAGTAGTTGGTGGTTGAAAGAGGGAGGCATATTTGGTGATGAGTGTTTGTAGTGGAGGATGGTCAAATGTAGGGAGAGATGGGCTAGGTGTGGATTAGGATAGGGAAGCAGATGCGGTTGTGAGGGAGTTTAAGTGGTACGAAGGTGGCTGGTCAAGTGTGAGTTGGTAAAGGGCCTCCACGCTATTAGTTTTTTGTAGCCGCCTAAGTTGATGGATGGATATTGGGCTAGGTGTTGGGCCAGTTTCACCTTTTAATTCAACCAAAGTGCCTCCCACATAAAACGCATGAATGGACCATTTTAGTCCATCACAAACGGGCTAACTTGAGTGAGCCAATGAACCCCTAGGACAATGTCAGTGCTAGAAAATTCTAGAGGATACAAATCAACAAAGAATTGGAAAGAAGCCACTTTAAGTTAGGCCTTGGGGCAAAGGGTGGACACATGGAAGGAAATCACCATTACCTACCATTACTTTCAGAGGGGTTGGAGTAGGCTCAGTGTGGAGTTAAAGGAAATAGGCCACGCGACTCTAAATGAAGTTGTGTGTAGCTCCACTATCCACCAAAATTTGGACTTGATATCCATTGATAGAGCCCGTTAATCGAAGAGTGCAAGGGGCCTATTGACCAGATAGAGTGTGCAGACTGATGAGGCCGGATTCGGAGGATGGATCCTCTATGGTTAGTGGATCAGGGTCATCAGGCGGGATCGGTTCGTCATCTGATGAAGTGGAGATCAGAAGTAAAAACTGGGTCTTACAACGATGACCACGTGTATATTGTTCGTCACAATTGTAGCATAAATTCTTCTTTCTTTTAGCTTGCATATTTGCCTCTGTAAGACGTTTAATGGGTAACTTGGTTGGGGTGTGGGAAGGAGGGGAGGGAGAGGTTTGGGGAATGGTGGTGGTGGGGATTGAGTCTGAGAAGGTGGTTTAGAGAATCGGGAAAATGGAAAGGCAGATTGTTTATCATCATGGAGTTTAGCAAAGGAGATGGCCTGATTCAAATCAGTAAGTTGGAGGACCGTTACCTCACGGTGGAGGTGTGGTTTGAGCCCCGAGATGAAGCAACTTAGATAAAAACTAGGAGGATATCCAAAGATCCTGTTGGAAAGAGCCTCAAACTCATATAGGTAATCCTGCAAGGAGTGAGTCTGGGAAAGCTTACAAAGAGCTGCGATAGGATCTTCAAACTTTGAAGGAGCAAATCGGAGCTCCAAAGCCCGGAGAAAGGATTCCCACGATGTTAAGAGCCTGTTGTTATGCATTCACTGAAACCATGCAAGGGCTTTTCCTTCGAGAGAGAAGGAGGCTAACTGGATGTGTTGGTCCTCGAGTGTTTGGTGGAAGGTAAAATACCGATTCACCTTGAAGATCCACCCTAAGGGGTCCGACTCGTCGAAGGAAGAAAGGTCCAATTTCATATGGTAGTGAGGGGGGGTGGAGTGGTTGAGGTGAGAGAGCAAGTTGGTTTTCAAGATGGGAGGTGCGATTATCAATGTCCATGAGGGTGTTAGAGAAATTGGCTCGAGCAAGTAAGATCTGCCTAACTTGCGGTCAAGGGAGGCTAGTGTTTCAGAAGAGTCAGTCATGGTGGAGGGGAGTGAGATGCAATGAAAGCACCAAATGAAAAAGAAAAAACCTGAGAGAAGAAGAAAAATCTAGAAAAGAGAATACTAAATATTTTTCATTTTTTTTTCTTCTGCTCAATCATGAGGTGCTCTATATAGGCACAAATTATTACAGCTCACATTCTCTATCACGTGAGTAAAAACGATTTTCCTCTTTTCCGCTAAAGTTGCTACGTCACTTAGTAATTAGGTAAGTTGGCTGACGAGGGAATCTTTTTGGACGGTCAACAATAGAGTCTGAGGTAGCATTTGAATGGGCAATGGACTCCTTATTGGTACCAACGGTTGACATGGGTCCAATATTCCTTTCAGCGACGGTGGCCTTGGTCATGAGTGACGTTGGCGCTGTGTTGTTGGTGTGGGTCGTGGGATTGGGGATGAAATTGGAGGAAATTTTGGAGTATTTCATTTTTTTTTGGGTTAAATGATATGCTTTTAGTCCCTAAAGTTTCACTGATTTTTGGGTTTAGTCCCTGCATGAAACTTTGATAGCATTTAGTCCTCGTAGTATGGAAACAGGTACGTTTAGTCCCTAATTTTGGACGGCGTTAAGTTTTTGGAGATGTTGGTAACGGCACAGCCACGTGTTTTCCACATCCATTGAGCATTGCTTGCCACGTGTTCTTTAGCTTTTGAAAGTAGATTAATATTTGGACACGTGTGTTGTTAACTTTATAAACCATATTTTAAGACAGGTTGGGGTGTTGATCGTGATTTTTCTGAGTTGGGGGATAGTCTTGTTCGAGCTCGTGTTGTTGAGGAGGGAGATAGGCTTCTTCAAGTGGGAGATAGCCTTATTCAAGAGGTAAGCTTTTTGTTGTTTTGCTGTTAATCCTTTGATTTTAAGGAATGGGGATTTTGGGGATTTAGGGTTTCGGTTGGCAGGAAATGTGATGAAGTTATTTGCTTGTTGTAGTGAAATGAAAGGTGAGAGTGCAGGAAATGGTTGGACGCGAAGGACGATTGGTTCAGCCAAGTCTCAAAGTTGTGGATCATCTTCACGGTTACCATAAAAAATGTGTGGTTGTGGTGAGACATTGTTGCTTTTGAAAGCAACTACTGCCAAGAACAAAGGAAGATTGTTCTATAGATGTAGAAATTGGGCAGTAAGTGACTAAATCTTTCATTTTTTTGTGCTGAACTTTCTATTCATGATGTGTTATTTTGATTGCAGAGTAATTCAACTTGTAATTACTTCGAATGGCATGAAGAAGAAGTTTCTGAAATTCAAGGCAAACGTGAAGGAGTTGATCTGTGTTTGGAAAATGATATAGTTGTCCTGGATCAAAAGAAGAAGATAGAGAAGCTGAAAAGGAAATTACAAGAAGAGAAGAAACATGGGAAAATGATGTTGTACCTATTTGTGTTGTCATGGGCATTAACCATTTACTTTTGTGTTATGTTTTTACTGAAGATGAATTGTAATTGAGATGATGAAAGTAAGACAGAGCTTAGGTAGAAGGTTGTGTGTCTTAGGTTGTTATGAGAAGGGACTTGTAATTATGCAGACAATCTTGATGTACTCTTTATGCAGTGAAGAATATTATATAGCAATGACATATTTTTCATGAGCACAAGTTCTTTTCTTGTTTCGTTTATTTAAAATTGATTGTGTACTCTTCAAATGCAGTGAAAGTGGAATTTAATTGAACAGGGGCTATGTATTATGCAGGCAGATTTGTTTTCAACACTGCAGCAGAAATAGTGGCCTGATTTTGGTGGTTTGAAACTGAACAATGCATAAAAGTGGCTTGATTGACCTTGCCAAAGTTGTTTTGAACATTGCAGATTTGTTTTGAACAGTCCAACAACTTTATGTTGTCATTTTAAACATGTTCAAAGTCTCAAATGAGTTAAAAATATTGTGCACCAGAAATTGACCATGCCAGTTCCTAATTTAACTCAAAATCTGATGCTTTAAAATGCAAATATGCTTAAATTGTAAGTCTTGACCAAATGAACAGTGGTATCACCTCTAAACCACCAATTTAAATATGCTTAAACTGTAAAACAGCTAAGAACGAAGTGATTTTCAATATTATGCAGATTTTAAAATTCTGTCGTGACCAGATTTTATGCAGTCCTGTATTATGCAGTCCTGTATCAGTCAAAATGCACCAGATTGTATGATGTTGTCATGACCAAATGCAGCAGATTTCATTATGCATATTATAATATTGTGCACAGTCCAAAAATCACCAATTTCAATAGTCACGTGAATAAAGTGGTTCCAAAAAGCAGTGGTCCCATAAATTGTGCTTTCAATAGTAAAGTAAACATGAAGTGGTCCCTTCCCACTCACAAAACAATATTCTGCATTCAATACAAGTGGTCCCTGCCACCTACAATCTGCCAACTACAGCAGTTTAAACAAAGTACTACACACTACAAAATACATTAAAAAAGATAAGGGTCTTCTTCAAGCTTGGTCAAGTGGTGCTAGCTTGGGAACCGAGATGGTGTGTACCCAGTCCTGAGGTTGTTCTTCCTGCAGCTTGGACTCTTGATGCTCCACTATGTGCTGTTGATGTTGCTTCAGCTGCAGCTCCTTGTGAAGATGATGGTGGTGCTTCTACTTCATATCTAGGCCTGCTACCAGATCCTCCCAAACTTGAATTGCCCCTTGTGTTCTACAAAAAACAGTAAGCAACATTAGATGTCATCTTGTGTAAATAATTAGGTGAAGTTGTAATAGACAAATTGTTTACCTTATATCTGTTCTTCCTTTTACATGATCTTACATTGTGCCCATACTCTTTGCAACTGCTGCACTTCATAATAGCCTGCTTCTTGGACAATTTTGTATGCCTCACAGGTTCATCTGCCTCTCTTCTTCTCAATTTTTTTGGCCTCCCAGGAGGTGTTTTGTAAATTGGAGGGAGGAGTAAAGGGGTGTTTTCAGATGTTGGCCACATTTGTTGCCCATTTATTGGAACTATTTCAGGGGCATAACAGGTGACATAAGTTGGTTTCTTGTAGTAAACATGGACATAATCTTCAGGGTTTTGAACTTTGTAATTAATTGTAGCAATAGCATGCCTACAGGGTATTCCTATTAAATCCCAACTGTAACAACTACAGGATTTGTTACTACAGTGCAATGTTTCCCGAAACCTCACTTTTCCCCAATTGCAAAAACCCAATTTGACACTTAAAAACCTAAGTGATTATGTAATCCCAATCCTAATTCATCTAGTAACTTCCCACACGTGCAAACCAAAAACCTCATCCAAAATAATTTAAAATAAAACTACGTGGCATGCAGTGGACAGTGGTGACGTGGCTGTGCCGTTACCAACATCTCCAAAAACTTAACGCCGTCCAAAATTAGGGACTAAACGTACCTGTTTCCATACTACGAGGACTAAATGCTATCAAAGTTTCATGCAGGGACTAAACCCAAAAATCAGTGAAATTTCAGGGACTAAAAGCATATTTAACCTTTTTTTTTTTAAGAATTAAGATAGATGGCTTACGTTACGGTTTTTGCTTATCTAGTATCATTATCTGCACCTCTATAATTAATTTTCATACCTCCACATCTCGCTTATTTAATTATTTTCATGCATTCCCATATGTTAAAGTTTCTGCACTGCGATTTCACTAAGCACACACCCCACTTCTTTTATTTCGTTCATGCGCTCTACATTCTGCACCACGACGTTTTCCTATATGCACCCCATTTTCATGTGTTTAGCTTTTTCTCACTGCACCCACATATTTGCTTATGTACTCCTATACTTCTATTTTCGGTTCTACCCTTTTCTCCAAACTAAACTCCACATTTCACACATAAGAAATGAGAAAATATAAAAAATAATAAAATGAAAATTTTTTTCTTTCTTTTTTTTCTTCTTGTGTTTGCTTGACCGATCAGGTCATTACACATATTTTTAAATAATTCAAAAACATAGTATATATATATATATATATATATATATATATATATATATATATATATATATATATATATATATTTAAGAGGTTTTATCCATGATGTAATAAAAAATTTCTGAGAACATACTAATTACAACGAAAAGTAATCTGCTAGGATTGCAAGATACTAGCGCATTTCAAATCAAAATGTCATAAACAAGGGAACAAAAGAACACGAAGAAAAAGTTATACAAAAAAAAAAAAAAAGCTAATATCGATCTCATAATCTGACACCATCTATGGCACAACATCTGACAACTCAAACAAAGGTAGATTTTAGTTATATTCATTCTGTTACACAAGCTTATTATTAAAATATTTTAAATACCTCAAGAATAAATCAAGCTCTTAAATTAATGAAAAAGAATTTCCAAATTACTTGAAGGAGCTTGAGAAATTTAAGGAAACTTTTGCACCATGTAACCACATTTTAGATGAATATATTCCAATTAAATACTCCAACATTTAACGTATAGTACAAAGTAAATAAGCTTTGCCAATCACCTATTCAACAAGGCTACACAACGATGTACTTGAAGAAGCCCAATCTCGTTATCTTGATAAAAACATATAACAACAGAACTAATAATTAACGGAAATTCAGAAATTGAACAGCAAAACGGTTGTGGACAATAGTTGGACCAAGGTACTTCATGGCATCATTCAGAATCCAGAGCTAAGCTTCGAATGATCCTCCACTTTATGTCATATATCAAAGATCACCGACACGTCGAGCCTATGCCAGATAAATATTTAACTACAATTTTCAAACAAACATCTACAGGTTCAAAATAAACACATTGTAAGCATTAGGTTGCAATAAAAATATCACAGATTTATAGCCTATCTTTTCAGCTCCAAAGACAACATCGTAAATCAATTTAATTTCCTAGAGTACGATATTTTCTCCTAAATTAGTATAAATAACAGTAAAATAATAACTAAAACTGTAATATTAGTTTTACTAACCTGAACTCACTGCAGTGCTTCTCTGTTAAGAAAGTTATTGAATTTGAGCATGTAAGTAACATAAAGTTGGTCGTACATTCGATTGAGCAATCGATAGTATTTGTGTCTCCATTTTCTAAAACTGAGCAAAGAACCAAAAAGACCACAAAATCCAACTGCAAACCCAACTCCCATTCCAAGATAAAGTGATTCTTCGTCAAATTCACCATCTTCCTTCATTCTCTGTTCGATTCTATTAACATCAATTTTTTTCATGCTACACTTTTTAAGAGGATCTCCACAAAGTTCCGGGTTCCCATCATAGCTTGATACACTAAAACTTTGAAGTTGAGTCCCTATTGGAATTTGTCCAGAAAAATTGTTGCATGATAGGTTCAAATAACTCAGAAAAGTCAAGGTAGCCATGTTTTCTGGAATTTCTCCAAAAAGCTTATTATTAGAGAGATCAAGAGATTCCAGATTTTTCATTCCTCCAATTGTCTTTGGTATTGTTCCAGTCAAATGATTATAAGATAAATTCAATGTTTGAACTCTAATCAGCCTAAATAATTCCGAAGGAATCTCTCCAGATATCTTGTTAGCCGAAAGGTCAATAGTTCGCCTGTCCAAGTCAAGTTCACGATCATAAACTTGACCTTTTTGATAGAAATCAATGTTGCCATCTTCAGCTAGTAGAGGTGTTGAATAATTATCTACCATCATGTCTGTTATGTTATACGTAATCTGAGGAATTGATCCTGAAAGCTTATTGTGGGCAAGATCCAAATGAATCAAAGCAGAGAGAAGGAATAATTGAGACGGAATACTTCCCTCAAATTTATTAGATCTTAATATCACCACTTCTAAGTATTTGGACATGTTGTTTGGTATAACTCCAAAAAATTCATTTTTTTCAAGGTTTATAACTTCCAAATACCTCCAACATGAGAGTATCTCAAGAACTTCACCGAATAAATTATTATTCCACAAACTGATAAAAAACAAATATTCCAACTTCTTCCAAGCATGTGGAACCGATCCTGTGAAAGAGTTATGAGATAAATCCACATAACCGACTTCTGGTGATAAATGAGGGAGTGTTCCTGTGAAATTATTATGGCCTAATTTTATACGGAAAGAATTTAGAAAAGTGTTCGATATTTCTCCACTAATTGAGTTGTTGGATAAATCGATAACAGTGTCAATACCAGTTATTAAGCCACAAAACTTTTCCTCTGCTACAAATGACAATTTTGAGCTAGACATGGATAAAACAGAAAGTGACTTTTGTGTATATATCCATGATGGAAATTGAGGACCTGGATTTGTATCATCCAAATGAAGAATTTTAAGTTGAAACAGAGGAATCCATTCAGGATTGAAATGAAATGTAAACCTTGTGTTGCTCAAGTCCAACTCTTTTAAATTATGGAGCCTGGAAAAATGCATGTCAGTTATTGTACCAGAAAAGGAATTATAGTCAATTTTTAAGGAAACCAAATATGTGAGATTTCCCAAATTCAAAGGAATCGAACCGGAAAACATGTTGCCCGATAGATCAAGGTATTCCAAATTCTGGTAGTTGAACAAACTTGAAGGTATTTCACCGTATAAACTACAGTATTTAAGATGAAGATGAGAGAGATCACGACTGAGATTAAACAACCAATGTGGCAATTCAGAGTTAAAATTGTTGAAAGAAAGATCAAGAGTGACAAGTGAAGTAAGATTCACATGCTTTAAAGATGGACTTATGTTGGTTAGTTGACAATTGCTCAAGTGTAGGTCTGATAGTGAAGCAGGCATGGCTAAGAGCCAGTTGGTTTCTTTGTGAAGATCAATTCCATAAAGGTTAAGATATTTCACAGAATGAAGTTGAGAAAGCCATCGAAGATCGAAATTCCCAGATAAATAAATTCCACCAAGGTCAAGATGAGAGATGCCACTACTAAGATTAAACAACCACTGTAATGATTTTGAGGTGAAATAGTTGCCTGAGAGATCAAGAGTTACAAGTGAAGTAAAATTCACATCTTTGAGAGACGAAGTGATATTTAATTCACAATAACTCAATATTAAGACGGACAAAGAAGGGAGCATAACCAACGACTGAAGCCCATCAGTAACATTACCAAGATTTGTATTACTAAGGTCAAGATATGTGAGCGAAGAAAGTTGAGAAAGCCAATGAAAATTATCCATGGAAATATAGGTATGGGATAAGTCAAGGTAATGGAGGTTAGAGCTAAATATAACATCATTCTGAATTGGTGGAATGCTAATAACATTAAAGTAGTTATAGCTTAAATTCAAATGATATAGAAATTGAAGTTCCAACAAAGATAACTTGATTTCACCTTGTAGAGATTGATAGGATAGATCAAGTTTTGTTACTCTGCTTGAGGTATTGTCACAGTAAACTCCTTGCCATTGACAACAGTCTTGTTGAGTAGACCATGAAATGAGATTGTTGGATGAATTAATAAGACCCTCTTTAAAAATTTGTAATATTTGTCGGTCTTTCTCGTTGCAGCGAAGTTGACTGAGATTGCTGCAAAGAATGTTTTGGAATGTAAAGACATAAAAGAGAGAAAGAAAAAGAAGTGAAAATTGTGATAGAAAGGTCATTCTAATTGGTAGAAGAAAAATGATGATTGTTGTTACTTTGCTCGAATGAAAGTATATATTTATAAAGAAAGATAGTTGGCTTTTTTTAATCCAATCGGTGGTGAGTCGTCCTCATATCACAACCGATTGGATTAAAAATTTATTGAAAATCGACATAATTTTTAATAATTGATTAAAACTGAAATTTTTGTAATTTATTTAACTTTTTTTTTTTAAATTGAATCGAAATTATTAGTTTAAAGTGTTTGATATTTTAAAATTGATTGAAATGAACTGAACTAAAATTAATTCTTTAGTCTGAGATGTTATCATGCGTTGCTTCTTTCTTTCCTCTGCTATTTTATTGTAGTAGTCTTTTGGTCAATGCATACATGAATCTAGAACCAGCCACAGAAATTTAGCCTCCTTAGAAAAAGCTCTAGATTCATGTATACTACGTCAAAATTGACGGTACGTGTCACAGTCCACAACCTGACTTTTAAAAGTATGATTTAGAAAACATGTTACCTTTAAAATGTTTTCACACTAATATTTACTTGTTTTTCTGCATTCAAACATCTAAAATTTTAAGGTCTTGGTTCTCATCGTACTTTTTTAATTATTGTGTGATATTGTAATTTGAACACATAGTTTTTCATATTGAACTTTTGCATAAATAATTTATATAAAATTACATTTTAATAAATTTTTACATAAAATCACATTTTAATGTTTCTAAGGAGGCTAAATTTCTGTGGCTGGTTTTGGTGTAAGCTGTCCTTCGGAATTATGTACGTTTCACATTTGGTAGAAAGATTGCTCATACAGTCAGCAGTACTTACTTCATGGCAAATTCCTAGTTCTATTCATGTCAAATTCTTATTTTCTAGTTTAATAATTGCATGTACTTGCATCTACTCCTACATCGACTCTGGTTTTATACACGCATTCTCCTGTTAAATTGTATGCCTAGAGAATTTGGGTTTCTTTCTCTATTTATTATTTTTATATTTTTTTACTTGTTAATTATGTTAAAAATTGTCTGTGATAATGTTTTTCTTTTCTTGTGTAAGTAGTAATCATTTAGGTATTTTTCTTTTATAAATTGCCTCATGCTGCTTTGTTGATTTTGAACATAGCTCTCTGACTTTAGACTTGCAAAATGGTATCAACTTCGTCATCCCATATAATTTGCACAGATGTTGCTGGAACCTTTGGCTTTGTACTTTAACACATGCTGCAGATAGAATTTGCATTTAAATAGTTCCAGTTTCTAAATTCTATAAACACTCATTTAAGCAGTTATATGGCTCCTGAGTACTTCATGTATGGCAAAGTAAATGACAAGATTTATGTTTATGCATTTTGTGTTGTGCTTCTTGAGCTGTCTAGTTTGACATTCCCTAGATAAATTTGGTTAATCTTACATGTGTCAGTTTGAATGTTTTGAATGCAAGTTTTTGAGCAAAAATAACCAATCTAAATAACAGAATTTTACTTTACTCAATTTTCATCTATTTTCCCTGGTTCTAGCTTAATTATTGAAACTGGATCATTTATAATAATGAACAAAAATTTCCAGGTAGCAGGAAAAAATCACTTTGTTCTGTCAGGAAAGTGTGATATAGATAGTCTAACTCTTATTTATCAGCTTTAGCATTTAATAAAATCCATTTGGTAATAATAAATAGTAACAAAATTAAAAAGTTACAGGTGTAAAAAGAAAGATGAATTCCGTAAGAGATACAAGAGTACTAGGTTAAAACGACATTTTCAGTCCCCCTTCACATTATATAAACAGCAATCCCCTTCAAGAGATGACTATTGGAACAAATTTCCACTAATTTAGTGAATATACATTTTCCTAAAAACAATATTTCATTCGGTATATGAGTGGAATGGATCACAAAATTCATTTTTGAGATATAAAGAAGAATAACAATGATGATATTCACTCTTAGTATTACCTTTAAACAAGAATTGATTTGTGTGTCAAGAGAATGATGAAATGTAGAGAAAAGTCTCAAAATCTCTGTTTTCAATAAAGTACAGGATCCCTTAATATAGATATTCATCAGGCATTTTTCAAATCCAAGAGATACCAGATTCTTATTAGTTACATTTCTTTATGAATAATTGTAACTTTTTCATGAATGATAACTCTTCATGAATAATTATAACTCTTCATGAATAATAACTTTTCATAAATAATTGTAACTCATGAATCTGAAAACTGTCTCTAATACTCTTAAATTCCAACAATGAGGAGCAGCAAACAGAGAAGATTACCAGGCAAAGGATATATAAGCTTCCAAATTTGTGGATACACTATAAATATATTATTTCTATATTTGGGATTTATCATTATATTTTTCTCATGCTAAAATGAAGATTTATAGGCTGAATATTTAGTTTTGTAGGTTTTTTAATAAGAGATTTTTTTTAGCTTTTTCGGTTTCATTAATAATTTGACAGGTATAATCATGATTCCTATCTTTTAAAAACAACATAATACACTTTATTGTTTTTTTTTTTACATAAAAAATATATATACAAATGAAGATGAGAACTAGGCAGAGTAAAAACTCTTACTAGGTTTGGTAGACAGGCCAAACCCAAATGGGAAGAGGGGATCATAATGATGATCGCCAACATTCATGGGCAGTTGATCAACAGATTTGAACCATGTTCTTGGAAGCTTTCCAGTGAAAGCATAGTCACCATATAGAACATCAGCCACACCTTGGCCTTCGCTACCAGGAAGCCATGCAGCAACAAGTGCATCTATCATACCAACATATGGTTCAATCACCAAAGGACGACCAGAAATTACAATAACCACACATTTTGTTACTCCACACACGTTTCTTATCATCTCAGGACCAGGCTCTGGGATTGTCAAGTTCATGTTGTCACCATGCATCTCAGCATAAGGATGCTCTCCTACTACAACTATGCCATATGAAAATTCATTAGATTTAACAAATTCTGCATCAGGATTCTCCTTGTACACCACTTTGGTTTCAGGATCAACTGTGTTTTTCAAAGCTGTGAGAATTGTAGTCCCTGCTCACACAAAGGTTCACAATAATATTAAGGAACAAAAGTTGTAATATGAAAGTGAGTTATAATATAATCTTCAAAGAAAAGTATAAATTTTCACCTTTGAGAAGATTGTTTCCGCTGAATCCTTGCCATTCTATAGTCCAGCCACCACACTGATATCCTAGATTATCCGCATGGATTCCAGCCACAAGTATTTTGGGTGCCTTTCTAGGAAGAGGCAATAAAGGGTTGGCAGCAGATTGACCATTTTTTAGAAGGACCATAGATTTCCTTACAGCTTCCCTAGCCAATTGTCTATGCTCCTGTTAATAATTTTCAAAAACATTGAACACTATGATCCCTGTTGTGAACTTAGTGAAGTTAAAGGAAACACCTTAAGAAAAACAAAGTAGCTAACCTGGATTCCCAAATATCTGACCAAACTGAAATCAGCAAAAGGGTTTTCAAAAATACCCATCATGAACTTAACCCACAAAATTCTTCTCACTGCATCATCAATTCTACTCATAGGAATGAACTTCTTTTTCACCAACATGGTTAGATCATCGATGAATTCTATGTAAAACTTTGGATTCATGAACTGCAAGATCAAGAAAAGTTTACAGCAATATTAACTGTGTTCTTGTTGGAACGTGATACCTTAATTCAGAAACTTTTGGCATAAATTACCATGTCAATGCCAGCAGAAACCCCTGCTTCAACTGAATAAGTGAAGTTTGAATGAGGTGGAGAGGTGATCCTATCAATACCCTCAAAGTCTGAAATAACAAAGCCCTGGTATAGTTCAGGAAAATGTAAGTGTCATTTAAAATTGTACCCATAGGATGATAAACAGGTTTCAATGTCATATTCAACCCAAGTTATTTTACCTTGAAATGTAGAGTATTCTTGAGGAAGCCAGTAATGAGTTCGTGGTTTGTATGCATTTTTACTCCATTCCAACTGGAGTAAGAAACCATAACGGTTGCCACACCCTTGCTGATTGAATTGAAGTAAGCTGGCATATGAATTTTCATCAATTCATCTCTGTCAATAACAGTGTTGTTCTCATCAATCCCATTGATTGTTCCACCATCACCCACGTAGTGCTTAGCAGAAGCTAGAACTTTTTCTCTGTCGAGCAATGCAAAAGTCTTTTAGAAACACAATACTAACTGACCAAAAGATGGCATAATTGTAACATAAGAAATCAATATAGCATGGTACTGCATAACCTAAGCAGCATATTGATTTAGGTACAAAGTCTTTCATCCTTTGCTTTAGGGAACAAATTCAATATTCCTTTTTGGTCATTTGGCCTAAGGCTCGTGTAAAAGTAAGGAATGGAACAAAAATTAATATAAAGGGAGAAAAAGGACAATCAAATTTATACGTTCTTGTTTTAAACTATGGTAATTTTGTTTATTAAGCTTGAAGTTCCATGTTAGAACAGGTATTAGATTAGGATATAAGGAAAAGATTTATAAAGCTTGTATAGATATTTTGGGATGATTGCAATGCAATTACAATTGCAGCCGTTATTGAGACTTTAAAATCCTTTACATTACAGCTACTATTTGCACTGTTTTCTAAAACCTTGTCTAAGACCATTTTGTTGCAAGTCAAGCAAAACCAATGACTAAAGTAATGACTCTTCTTCTTGGGAAGGTTTAACAATTCAACTGAATGAGGAGCATGAATATCAACTCCAAGGTTTAAAAGTAACTCATAATAAAACAATCATCTCAAAATTAAGTTATTAAGTTTTCAAAATTCTTACTTTCCTGCGATAAAAGGGACACCCTTTGGTAAATTATCAGGGATGTCTCCTTGCAAGCCTGGTATGATTTCAGTCATGGCTTGAACTAATTTAGGATCCTCACTGTAGCTTTCATAACACCGACCCCATCTTGGATCTCTACATACCTTCGAAGATTATAATGATGCTTTTAGATATGTCTGTAACTTGGAGCATAAAAGACCAGTTTTAGTTACTTACTGCTATACAAGGTGCATAAGCATATTGAATTCCGGTTGCTCTAACTTCAAGTGCAGTTGCAGCACCAATTCTCTTGACTAATTCAGGGTCCCTAACCAGAAAAATAAAAATATCCATATTAGAAGTGGACTTTAAGCCTAACTCAACTCTACAAAACCAACTTGTAGGATGAGGTTTGCACCCACTTATATACACTTAAATGGCCTCATCTCTAGTCGATGTGGGACTTTCAACAATCCATTATAATCTTTATCAAATAAATGTATTGAATCGAATAAGAATAAAACAATTTGTGCTATGGGAAATTTCTAAATGACTTACATACCCAAGTTTCCGATCTAATAAGACAATAACAACAAAACAGAGGAAAGTTTTTCCTAGGAACAAACCAGATAAAGCAATTTATGCTTAGTTTCTAGACTAGGCAATGCAAGTCTCACACAAACCTATATATGCCTGTATAACTGTTGCCTGAATTGTCTTCTCACAATGGTTCAAATAACAGAATCAGTTATATTGTCTTTAGAATATAACATGTTTTTAAAATAAAAGCTAAGACAGGGGTGCTTCTTTGAT
This sequence comes from Vigna radiata var. radiata, assembly GCF_000741045.1. Taxonomy (NCBI): domain Eukaryota; kingdom Viridiplantae; phylum Streptophyta; class Magnoliopsida; order Fabales; family Fabaceae; genus Vigna; species Vigna radiata. Next base: position 2,602,442 of record NW_014543262.1, on the reverse strand, counting down.
ATCAATATACCTGGTTGCTCCAAGACCAACATTGTGAGGAAAAATAGTTGCTTTGTAAACAGTATTGTGACCATGAACAGCATCAATCCCATAAAACATTGGAATTCCAAGCCGGGTTGATAAAGCACCCTTCTGAAATTCATTCACCATGTTAATCCAGGTTTCAGCAGAAGCCTGTGGAGCTGGAATACTCCCTCCCTCACTCATTACACTCCCTACTCGAAAAAGAGAAACGATTTTCATCATTGGTCAATTGAATGAATATACCAAAGAGGAAAATATCAAGAAAATCAAATAAGTTTGATCAGGTGGTTACCAATAAAATACTTCTTAACCAAATCAGCAGATGCATACTTGCGTTCAATTTGCAACATTTGACCAATTTTCTCCTCAAGAGTCATTCTGCTAACAAGATCATCAACCCGAGAGTCAATTGATTGTTTAGGGTCCTTGTACTTCATGTATTCTGCATCCAACAATCCTGTCCAGCCACTTAGTAGCCAAAACCACACCAACAAAATGGAGATTTTTGCCATTTCCTTCCCACCCTTGTATGCACTGAAAAAACAAATGCAACAAGATATCAAAACTCAATGTCTATAAATAAAACCTTGGTCCATTCTGCACATAATTCAAATGCACCACATTAACACTTCATTGTCCATAAATGCTACCAGAACCCCAGCATTGCACTACTTTGAGTCTCAGTCAGAGACTTACTGAACAAGCAATCAAACACATTTAAAACATCCCAGACTCAGAGAAACATTGCAAAGCTTAGTTAAGCTGTATCATTTCCATACCTTGAATCTTTATGTGATAAGGAAAGCTTGCATCAGATGTCACTGCATAAAAATGAAGCAGCAACCATCACTGGAAATGGTAATATTTATAGCGAAAAAAGCATAGAAAGTAGTACAGAATCCAGATCATTGCTATTAACGTGCTGATAAAGAAATCTTAGAACAAATGCCCCATATGGTAATCTGACCCATAAAAGAGAAAACAGATAAAAAAGAAGGTGAATTTTCACAATCAGATAACTGGAAGCAACCTTTATCAAAGGCACTAGTATCAGCGAAAACATAAGACAATGGGCCAACCAACAGCAAAGTTATTTATAGGGAATTAGTATCATTGCGTGTTGTATATGAAAACGGCATTTGTAGGAAAGATTACAAATTCAATAGTAGTGCAAAATATCAAACTGGTATTATCTGTTAAAATTTACTATTAGATAGGAAGGAAGGAGAACTCACGTGGTCAATTCGTTAATATCATTTTATAATATTTAAAGATAAAGAAAATTACTCTTTTCCTAATACGTATCTGTTCTATCTACGACACTGAAACTTGAGTATACATTTCCGTATTTCAACATCTTCTACGTCTCTTTTCTACTTTTTCAACTTTTCAACTAATAATCAAAGCGTATCACGGATAATGTCAAACTCACCATTAACATTTTTTTACTCATGAAACATATACAAATATACAAGTATATGTATATATATAGAAATAGATATTAATTATTTAATTTTCACAAGCTAATGTAAAAGAAATTAAAAGGTTCAATTAAAAAACAAAAGATAACGTGAAAATTAGAAATAAATTATAGGTAATTTGGTTCTTACATCATCGAGTTGAGATTTGTTGTAGATCATTTAATCTAAAGTCCTACTAAAATGAGTTTATAATAGGATATAATGTGTTTGGAAATGGATTGAATTTGAATCAGATCACTATAAGATTTATAATGTGTTTGGAAATGGATTGAATAGAGTTCTATAGAATATATAATTCAAAACTATCCCACCTAAAACTAATTATAAAGTTATTACATAATTCATAGTTGATCCAATATTTATGCAAGTAATTACTTATGCACATTTTATGACATTTTGTTCTTTTTTGGTAAGGATTTTTCTTTTCACAAATAAATTCACAGATATAATATATCTCCCATAAAAAAGGTCAATCTTTTCAGAAATATAATATATACGAAATTAAAGAGATTATTATGTATTAAATCTAACTGTGAATAAAAATAATAATTGAATTTTAACGTGGAAAAATACAATTGATAACCTATAAACAGAGTTTGACAACAACAACAACGAATATGAAAACGACAGAAAGGCTGTCACAGCAACATGGAAGAGAAGCATGGACACATGCACTACGAAAAAGCAATGAAGAAGTTAACGGAGTTAAAATACGCAGTTCACCTGTTACATTAGATTATTACATAACTCATTTAATATTTAATATATAGCTTCAGTATAAATTAAAAAAAAAATTCAAACCTAATTAATTATAATAATAATAATAATAGATCATATCTATTACAATATAAGAAAAAGAAATTAAAAAATTTATTTTAATATCCATTTTTTTTTTTGTAGACAAGTGTTTTAAAAATTAATTTTTTAGTCATTTAACATTTTTAATTTTTCTTATCTATATTTATTTTGCTGTTACACATACATAAAAATTATTTTAATATTTTATTTATTTTTATTTTTTAATTTTTAAATTTATATTTATTTTATTACTATATGTGCATAAAAGTTGCTTTATTTCTTTATCTATTTATTTTATATTTTATTTTTCTTATCTTTATTTTGTTGTCTAGAATATATTTTACCTATTTATTTATTTATTTATTTATTTTATTTCTAAATTATTTATTTTAACTTTTAATTTTTCATATTTATTTTGTCATCACGTGTGTCTAAAATTTATTTTACTTTTTATTTATTTATTTTATTTTTAAACTAATTTTTATTTATATTTATTTTGTTGTCACATGTACATAAAATTATTTTTTTAATCAATTATTTATTATGTAAAAATTAAACAAATATCTAATATCTATTATAATATGATAAAAGAGGATATTAGGAAAGTTACTTTCTTATACATATTCATTGTGTTGATAAGTATTTCAATTGTAACTTTCTTTTGTCATTTGATATTTTGATGATATGAATTATTATTTTTAAACTACTTTTATTATTTTATGCTATTTCGTTATTTAGTCATTTATAAAATTATACTTTAAAAAATGTTTTAAAATTATTTTGTAAAATATTATCGTTGAAAAATAATAATAATTTTATCTTAAGAAAAACTATGAAGAATAAAACATTTATATTAACTTATAATATAAATATTTTTATTATTAAATATTCTTCATATTTTGGTATGTAAATTTTAAATTGAAATTACCTAATAAATAATTACACTAATCATATCTACATAGAATTTCGTATTAAAATTATATACAATAGATAATTTCAAAAGTTAAATAAGTTTAATATATATATATATATATATATATATATATATATATATATATATATATATATATAT
>NW_014543262.1:2552568-2598249 GCF_000741045.1 Vigna radiata var. radiata | reverse complement strand
TATATATATATATATATATATATATATATATATATGTGTAATAAAAAAACACACACTCTATGATATTATAAATTTTGTTTTATATTTATTTAATTTTTTTTAGTAATGTCATTAGTTCATAAAATTTAAACTTTTCAAACAAATATCTAAAACTCTAATTATATCTAATAGTTTAATTTAAGTAATAATAATAATAAATATTTTTAGAAATATGTTAAGATGAGCAATTAAATATAGTACTTAAATATACTAAATCACAAAAGTTCATATTTTTAATATTACAAATTTTCATATACTAAAATAATAATTACTGATTGGATTAAATATGTTTTTGATCCCTTAACTTTCAGTGAAAATTGGAAATAATTTATTTTCAAAACTTTGGTCTAATTTAGTCTCCAAACTTTAGAAAATGTGATTTTAACACATTTTTTCTTCAATATTAATTGGCAAAAATACATTTGAAATATTAAATAAAGTTAACAAAAAATTAGTTAAAAGGACTAAATTCACAAATTTTTAAAGTTTGAAGACTAAATTGATCCAAAATTTCAAAAAGAAACTAATTCTAATTTTCAATGAAAGTTAAAGAACCAAAAAGATATTTAACTCTTACTCATATAACTAACACAATTTAGTTGTTTATTTTTATATTAATATTTTTTTATTTGACACTCTAATTTCATGCACAACTTTTTGGTATAAAGTTGAAATTCTTTTTTCAATCAATATAGTTAATCACTATAAAAAAAATAGAATATTTTACGTCAAATTCTTTTAAATAGTAAACAAAAAATATACACTTTAATCTATACTGATAAAGTAAGTTAATTCTTACAATAAATAAATAATTCTTTAAACGTGTGTTTGTTCACACTTTTTAACCATTATTAAAAGTTTTTAAACATTTTTCCAACATTTTTAGATGATGACTTATATTTAAAATATTACTTTTCTTTATATACTATTTCTTTCTTTTATGATTTATAATTACTTAGTCATTTAATTAAATTAAAATTAAATAAATATTTTTTTCTTAAAAGAATATTATTTAAAAAATAATAAGTGTGAGTCTAAGTCGACAGAAATGAGAAGGTGAAGTACCATGTAAAGGTGAAAATCTATTAATCAATTGTCTTAAGATTTTTTATTTCAAGTAGTTTCAATCTCTTATGTGGTTGGAGTCAAATTTCATTGGTGTTGTTTCCCCTAGTAAATCCCTTCCCTTGATAAATCCAACCATGTCTTTATTGATAATAAAATATAAAAACATCTATGATGAAATTATTTTGTCTTAAAAAATCATATTTATCATTTTTATATTAAATAATAATATAAATATTCTTATTATTGAATGCATTGATTAGAGCAGTCTACGAGTATATATCATACAAGTATTTTCATACACTTATTAGACGAGTATTGTAAAAAATATTATATCAATTTAACAATACACATGAAATAAAACTATAGATACATTAATTAAAATAGTATAACAAAAATATATTAGACGAATCATTCTACACGTTGATTAACATATATTGATTAGATGGGTTTAATAGTATACATTAGACAAAATTTTTCCTACACAGATTAAATAGGCCTATTAATACACATTAGACGAGTATGTTCATTCACATATTAAATGAATCTTGAATTTTTTAAGCTATATAAGTAAAATTCTAATCCTCTTATGTCGAACGATTAGGATTGTTTGAGAAGTCAGTTGCTCTTGAGTTATTATAATAGGTGGACCTGAGTTTTCTTAATTAATAGTTTTATCTTTCACGAGGACACGAAAAAGTTTAAGTTTGGGATATTTTGATAATTGGCACTATCATGTTTTTTTTATGTTTAGCTTTTTTATCTTTTATTTGTATTTTATTTATTACTTTTTTATATAATTAGGGTTTTTATTTAATAATTTGGAAAAGATAAGTATTTGGTTTATATTTTGTAAATAAGAGGAAATCATAAAGATTTGAGAAAATTATTAACATAATTAGATAAATCAATTATCAAGAGAGTAGATTACTTCAATTACAAATTCAAGTAAAAATTTCAAGTTCAATCTAATTCGGCCCACTCATTCAACAAGCCAATTTGCCCAACAAATTATACATTCTAAAAGTCTTTAAATTAGGTTTCATAGAGTTAAAAATTTACCCCTTGGGGAATAGGGAGTAACTAACTCCAATATTAATTAAGGTTGAACATTATTGTATTTTAACTCTTTGTGACTTTTGTTAATTAATATATTTATTTTCCATTACTATTGTGTTCTATTCTTGTTCTTATCTACACAATAGTTGATTGATTGCATATTTTTCAATATCTTATTATTGGACACGATGTTAGAACCTAGATAAAGATATAACAAAACTAACACAATTCACTCTAGACATGGAGATGTAATCATTGGAAATTTTAGACATCCAAACTTAATGCTTATTGCGAATATGTGATAAAAATATATAAGATATTAGAATTTTTACTATTAAAGTTTATACTTATTTTTAAAAAACTTGAACTCGTTAAATAGTGGTGTGAATGCTAGAGTAGGAATTAGAGGTATATTGTTTAGTGACTTTTCATTGAATTGGATAAGGAAACCCAACCCTGTTGACCATATATTTCATATAGTCAATTTAATTGTTCTATAGAAATTAGATTATTTTATTCACAAATCAATGATTTTCATTGCTTTAAAGTTTTAACCTAAATCAATAAATGATAACCTTTTTGGCAAGTATACCAAATCGTTTCAACTAATATAGAGTAAATTCAGAGTATCGTTCTCCCAAGGGAATGTAGTTACGTTATCTAATTGAAGTTATTTACCAAAATCAATTTAATAACTATGAAAATTTGATTTATGTAAATTAAATGTAATAAAATTAACAAGATATTAAAAATTGATATTGAAAGTTTAAATCAAGCTTCGTTGGAATTGAGTTCATGACTAACATTATAGTACCTTATTGAAGTTCAAACATTAACATCGTGGTATCTTGATTTAATCCCTTAAAATATATTCTAAAGATATATGTTAAATTATTAATTCCTTAAGTAATTAAACATATCCTTTGTATTAAAGTTCCTTTTGGTTTCTTTTCTTACCTTCATATTCAAATTTACTTCCCAGTATAAATGAACATAAAAAATACATCACACTTCCGAATAATGACAAGTAAATAAAGAAAAACATATGAACACAGATATATATTGAACAAGAAAATTACATCAATGATCAGTCATTACATTCAATTCCAACGAAAGAAAGGTTTAGTTACTCCTACTCATGTAGAACGTACGCAGTTTAGCAATTCCTTGCATATAATGGTGTCTGAATACCTTGAAATAGTCTCCTGAAGTCTACAATCTTTTTCGGTTTTTTGCTCTCTCTCAGAAGTTACCAATTTTTTGTTTATCTTCCACTTTAAAAGCCAATTCAATTTAACTAATTCGCTCAACGTGAAATTATGCATGCGCTGAGCGAATAATCAACTACAATTCTTTAACTGGCTATAATTCGCTCAGCGAGTTGTGCTGGTGCGTTGAGCGAATAAAATTTTTTTTAGCTGAGCGATTAAAAACTGGCTTAGCGAGAAACATTTGAAAGCATTCTACTTGATGCATAAATTCTTGTACAATTTAGTACACAACTTTCCTACTTCCTATTACAATTTTTTCTATGAGGAAACACATTAATTCATGAATAATACAAATTTGAGTGAATTAATAAGTAGGAAAGCATGTATTTTTCATACTTATCAATAAATAATCATAATTTTTCTAAATAATGCGAGTCTCATAGGAAAACAATATATGGACTTATCAACTTTATTGCTTGTATTATATGGTACACTTGTCAATATTATAACAAGCACTGCTTTTGCTTTTGCTTGTGTTCTTAAGAATTATCTTAAAGTTCTTTTGTAAAGCAGATATTATATAGGTGCATCTTGTAATATTTGACTGTGATTTTAATAGTGGAAATATAGCTAAGGTTGCTAAATAATTATATGTAGATTCTTAAAGAATCGAACAAATAATGGAAATCTAGCTAAGGTTGCTAGAAAACTATATGTAGATTCTTAAAGAATTGAACAAATATAAAAATTGTTGTCTCTTGCTCTTTCTTTGTAGTCTAGTAATTGAAAAGAACTTTAACTCTTCAGTTCCTTACATCTTGTTAATTGATTAAAAGAAGTTTTACAAAAACTATTTTGGAGAAAGAAAAAGAATCAAACTTTTAATACAAGTAATTCAACCCCACCTCCCCCTATTGGTTGTAACATTTTTAACACACATGTTTGCTTTGTGTTTAATTGTGGTATTTTGTTGTTATGATAGTTTGTCGATTTTGGTAGATGATTGAATGAGAGAACTATAACTTGAACAATTGGGTAATTGGTACCATTTAGAAAGTATTTTTAGATTTGTTCAAGCTAAGAAAAGAGTGGAAAGTACATATTTGAGTCAATTGAGTAAGGTGGACTTTTCCAATCAAAGTTGTTTATATCATGGTATTGGACAACAATAGTGGAGTGTTGGGCATAAGTTAAAAATTCTAAAGACAAAGACCATCTTGTGCTAGAGTGTTGGGCGTTGGCATGCATCACTAGGTACAATCATTACAAAAAGCTTCATGGGTATCCAACGGTGAGCACTAATGTGGTACCATTAGGCGTGCCCTTTACATTGTTGGGTGCCATTTTGCACTGTGTATTTTTTCTTTGTTGTATTTCATGTTTTTCTTTTTTTGTATTTTTGGTTATCATATTGGTGATATTGATTCACAAGGTGAAACAAACACTACTACAAAAAAGTACATAGATAGCGCTTTTTTTATCATAGATGGTGATAATGTAAGGATTTCCATGGACGAAACCCTACTTGACGAATGACTCATTAGGGTGTGCGTTTAGGTAAGGACTCTTCCATCATGTGAAGTTACCTTGAACTTTACTAACCATTCATACTCATGCATAAGAGGATAGTTAGGCGAGAAGTGACAATAGGTCTTATCATAAGGACGACTCTAGGATTCTTATGACCATGCAAGAAACTAACCTTGTGTGTCATAACTCAAGGGTGAGTATTGCATACCATCACAAGTGCACGACTTCAATTTGATTCAATTACACTTATCTGGATAAATTGAGTCTAAAAAAGTTTGATTGTATACATGAATGTGTAATATTTGTGAATATATCATGTTTATAAAATAATTGGATACTATATAAATATATGTTATTCTTTTTTTTAACCAGCTTACCCTTTTAGTCTCCTTAGTTGTTTCATTTGTTGTTTATCATAATTTTGTAATAATTACTTTAATTGGTGTGAGCATATAAAAAAATATGAAAATATGAGTTAAGTCATTAGGAAGGAGATAATCATAAGATTAAAATTCCTTATCATGCTTAATATTTTGAAAGATTCTTATAGAGTTTTGTATTATTGTTTGTAGTTTTTTTCAGTCTGTATATGCAACTACTCTATTTCAATACATCTCTTGAGATAATTGTAATAGAGATTAATCTACTTTTCTATACTAGTAGTATTGCACTATTAGATAAAATGTTACAATTATAATTTGGACCAAGAAAAAGTAGTTTAAAAGATAAAGTGTCATATATATATATATATATATATATATATATATATATATATATATATATATATATATATATATATATATATATAATTGATAAACATCAGTTGGTGACAATAGATGCATTTCATCTTTTAAATAAATTTCAGGATCTTGAATAAAAATGTAAGTCTTATAAATCTATATTAAAAGTAAAAATTATAAAAGGTTAACCGACATTTTACAATCTTAGATAAACACAATCACATTCAACTAACTCATTTTGTAGAGTGCACAATATTATATGTATTTTTTTATTATAAACAATTCTGCCCAAACTGTAAAACCATTTTGAATATGAAATATTTTCTTTGAATGTTTAATGCAATTATATATTAAGAGTTCAAATTCGAAACAATTAGTTAAGATTTCGCACGCAGTTCATCTACACTTTTAAGCTTCATGTAAAATTTATCAAGTTTGACCAAAAAAAGTTAGGTCCTGTAATTAGCTCTCAAAGAGTTTGGATACTGAAGCAAAAATTAAATAAAAATGATTATTCACTAAGATAGGCTTCTCAGTAAATATGTTCATGAAAAGACAACGAAAAAGAAAAAGAAAACATATTTTTATAAATTAATATTAAATTATATTTTAATTAAAACTAAATATTAGGTAAACTATATGAAGAACTTTTACATACTAGTTTATAATAAAATTAAGTTTAACCTATAAATATCATTTAAACAGATCAATAATACATAAATAATATCATCGTTCATTTAGTAGTATTCTATTTTCAACACATTTTTTATTATATTAAAAGTGAATTTTAAAAAATCAATTTGATGAAATCTGTATCTATTTATATATTATAAATTAATTTTGTTTATGACTTCCAACATTAAAATTTAATAAATATGTAATTTGGTATGAGGGAGTATAATTAAAAAAAAAAAAACTACTAAACCCTATTTAACCATAAAAAGTTATTTGAAACTACAGATTCCATTAAAATAACCAATAAGATTTTTAAGAAAAATTAATCTGTAAAACTCTGGAAGAAAAAAGTTTTATAGTTATCCAATTATTGATACCAGAAGATAATAACTATGAATATGAACTCTGTTAAATACATGGAAAGATTATGATGACATATCAACCTTATGTCCTTACAGAAACTTCCACGACTTTTCTTACATTTAGGTTTTTGTAAAACTCACGCTTTGTTTTCCGTACTTTGAAAACAAAATTGTAAGACAAAAACAAAAGAGGAGCACTTTCAATCCAACCCATGTGTAGGACAAAGATTATCCAAATCCATAAGAAATAGTTACAACCTTACGTGGAAGATCAGGGGGTAAAATATATTTTAATAAGTTATACAATACTTAATTTTTATACAAAAATATTCTTTATTAAAATTAAAATATTAAAAGTTACACAACGATTAATTTTAGAGTAATAAATGATTAATTTAGAGTAATAAGAGAGTATAAACTTAATTTCACTTTGTCAGTTCAATTTTTAATGTTATTATATAAGTTATAATCTATTTTAATGAAATTTGTTATGTTTATTATTTGATATGATATCAAATCATTTATTAAATTTGATTTATATATATATATATATATATATATATATATATATATATATATATTTCAATAGAATTAAATATGTTTTTAGTCTCTATATTTTGGAACAATTTTGGTTTTAGTCTCTCTTTCAAACTAAGGTACAATTTAGTCCTTCAACTTTAGAAAACTCTGGTTTTAGTCATTTTCACCAAATTTTTTTAACTTTATTTGTTGTTACAAACACGTTATATTATAGCATTTGGATTGTTTACACTGTTTGACACATTTTTGCTTTAATGTTAACTGAGAAACGCGTTTGAAACAACAAATAAAGTTAAAAACATTTTGGTAAAAAGGACTAAAACCAGAGTTTTTTAAAGTTGAATGACTAAATTGTACCTTAGTTTAAAAGAGGGATTAAAACCAAAATCGCCCCAAAGTATAGGGACTAAAAACATATTTAACCCTATTTCAATATAAAAAGTATATAAAAAATCTTACATTAAAAAAATAAGATTAATTTATAATATATTCGTAACTATAATGGAGTTAAATATAAAATTTTCTTTTAACTTAAAATAAAATTAATTTCTATTTATTTATTTGATGGTAGTTTTATAAAATTATTTATACTTAGCTAAAATTAAAATTCTTAGTCAAATGATTAATTCAAACGTATTCATAATATTGCAGAATATAATAAAGAGTGTTTTAAAATTTCAACAGATTCATAAATAATAAATAATAAGCAGAGAAATAAGTTATTTGAAAATAATAAAAGTGATTATGAATTTGTAGATGCAAATGTGTTAGGAAAAGATTAAAGATGATGTTTACATGTCAATAGTGTGTAATGTAAGGGAAAGATCATCACGAGTGTCACTTAACTTCCATGACTTCTAAGATTGAGTGTGAAGTTGAAATAAATTATATAAAAATAGTTAGAATCACCAATCTTATTAATAGACATCCTAAGAAAATATTTCATATGGTGTACATTAGGATGCTTAGTGTGGGATGAGTTGGCTTTATAGAAATATCTATTATTGATTTTGATATAAAAGGATTATGAATTTCTATCTTTGCAAATATTTATTGCATTTTTTATATGAAAAATAAAAATAACAGTGAAAAATATAATAATATTAGAAATTTACTATAAAAAAACATACATGATATTTTATTTAATGTGAAATAATAAAGAATGCTTTATAATATAAATTTTAAAATAAAATATTTAATAAATTATGAATATTTTGCTAATTTAAAATAAAAAATAAAAAATTAATATATACATATCTATTTTTATCTTGATATTCAATTATACTCATATATTCAATCAATATAAATATTCTCTTTTAATATCAAAATCTCTTTTAGCGAATAATTATAACCACATGATTATTAATATTTATCATCTCTGGTTGAACTTGAATGTTAAGCTCTAAATAAATCAAGTAAATTTGACTTATCTAAATTGTGAACATTTTATTTTAATAGAGTCAAATCACTAAATTTTTAAAATAAAATAATTAATAATATTTTTTTCTCTCTTTAAAAGGACATATTTTTTCCATCTATACATTCATAAATTTAAAGGATTAAAAAATATAAATAAATAGTAGAAAATTTATAATACCAATCATTATAAAGGGATCATAACATGACTACAATAGATTTTTAATAATTATTCACTAACCTATTTTAATGTAATCGTGGTTGTAAAGGAGAAGAATTGACCACGATTCAAACTGTGGTCATATGTTCAAATAACCAATAACGAAGATGAGAACAATCATTATATTTAAGAAAAATGGTTAGAAATAATTGTCGTAGAAAACAAAAACCAAAAATGAAAAGAAAATAGACAAGAGAAATAACCATCATTAAAAATAAACTTACAAAGATGGTTTGGGTTATAACCATTGTTAAAAGTGAGACTTTTTTTAATGAATTCTGAATTTCTGCATAACCTACGATCCTCCACAATTTTTCAAAAACAAATTCATTTTGCAACACTAAATAGTTTAATAAATATAAAGCAGAATACCAACACTAGAAAAAAGTTTTATAAAAATATAAAAATTCATGAACTAATATGTTCTAATTTGTCAACTGCACTAAAGTGTTATATAAGTTAACAAAATATGTTCGTTTACGTTGTTTGGCATAAGTTAATACATTTAAGTGCAATAGTTGTTTGTAGTCAAAAATTTGCATTAAATCAATTGAAGTTCGGATAAATTCATGCGTAAGTAATAAATTATTTTATAAACAAAGATGTTTCCTAATTATGGAAACATTCAATGTCATTCCATTCAAACAATTCACACAAGAATATTTCATCCTTACTTTATTTTTTATACTGAGTATTATGTTGAATGAATTATATAAATTCTTTCATCCATCTTTCGTAATCTTCACTTTATGTTAAGCTAATCAAACCCTTATCCATATCTATGTTCTGTAGATACATCATTGAAATGATTTTTCGATCAATGCATGAAAAGTTTAATTTTTCATCAATGGTCCTATCTTAATCAAATAATATATCTTAGAGGTTGAACACCCCATACTCACTTTTTTTTCTATTATGTCACAACATAATCTAACCCAAAATGAACAAAATATAGAAACATTTGTCAAGGGTTCAACAAAAATATAGCAGATAAAAAAAGAATTCTTGTTAATCAAATAATATTTGTTAGAAGTCGAAAGCCTCCAGACCAAATACTAATACATTCAACATAACAAATATTTAAAAAACTAAATAAAATATAATTTAAATTCAAATCCTATCTAATTTGGAAATGATAAACATTAATTAAATTAAAGAATTTAATACAAAATAAGGAAAATCTAACTTGGAATAAAGAGCGGCACTAGAGAGCAAAAGACACAAACAAAGAAAGAAGGACCAACAATATTGAAAGCAATAAAGCAACAACAATGACCACCTATAAAAGTGAAAATGGCAAACAAGGTAAGTGGGTCTGCACGATAAAAGTTACGAGAATGGAGAAGGGACGAGCGAGTAGGATGAGCAGGAAAGGAATAATGATAAACGTAACACGTGATGACAGGATGGCCTCTGACAACAATATCGAATAAGGTGAGTGCAAGAGGAGTGTGAAGTTGCAAAAACTATGAAAAAATGTAACACAATAAAGGAAAAGTCACATTTTTTCCTAATATGCAACACTTTCAAGGATGATTTTGCATGAAACCTCCATTGTTTCCTATTCATCAAACTTTTAATGATGATTTTCTTGTACAACCGTCGTCATAGTTAAAAAATCAAGCTTTCTACGATGGTTCCCCATGAACAGTCACTAAAAAGTTTATTTTTATTACAAGTTTGTCATCGTGTTTTCTTTAACAACGAGAACTTCTTTACCATCTTTATTTGAGCTCATTGAATGTTTATTTCCACTAGTAAATTCACATCTCACAAGAAAATTAACATAGTTTAAGTAGAAAATATAATATAATTTAAGTTTAAATATGTAGCTTAAATGACATTATTTAACAATTTTTTTAAATAAAGTATGTTTTTATTTGTTTTATAAAATCCATCATCTCTTAGTTTGGTATGACTTTAGTCATCAATCTTAGAGTGATCAGCTAAAAAAATTGATCATCTTGACTTATTCTACCATATTTTGAATTTCTATTATATTTAGAAACTTTGCTCTAGATCTCTTGCTCTAAGTAGCAATATCTCTTGAGTTATAGCACCTTAACTTTGAGTAAATCTATTATCAGCTAAGAGAAGTTAGTAAAGGTTAAAATACTATTGATTCAAGTTTATGATGATGATCATGATGATGATAAGATTATGATAACTAGATGAAATATTAACCTGTGTTATGGAATAATTATTTAGATTGTGATTGGACTGTATTAATAGTGAGACTGGGTAAATATTTTGATTTGAGTACGATGTATCAGATTGGTTAGTTGATCAGTTGTTACTATTTGAGAAGATTTTAAATTGAATTAAACTTATTTTTGGTACAAGACAAAAGTAAAATGACTAAGATAGACCTAATAGGCTAATATGATACACATATCATTATTCTAATATTTTGTAGCGTTGTTGGACAATTTATTAGAGGAGGGTGTTGAGCAAAAAAATGAAATTGATGTTTTCAATGAGCATCAGGACTTAGGCCACTAGGGCCGAGCTAGTGTCGTTGGGTGCCAATTGAAAATTAACAATTTAGAGAGCTTTATTTTGTTTTTCCCTAGGTAAGGAAAGTAGTCCTTAGGTGGGTGAAAAATTGAGAAAAAAGATTTCTTTTCAATTAAATTAATGTTTTTGGAATGAGTTATATGTTTGTGAGATGATGTGAATGCGTTCATTATAGGGAAGGAGTGTTACATTGAATTGATGTTAGTTGATGCATAGAAATAGATTCCATTCTAAGACTATATGATTTTGTTAGTATCAAGACTCACATAGAGGAAGATATCTATTGGTGAGAATCAAAGGATGTTCCTTCAATTTAAAACTTTAATATGAAAAAGAATCGAATATCATAGATATAAGGAATTTACCCTAATCATACTCGAGATGGTCATGACATATATATAGTTATAATTCCAAAAAGGTGGAATTAATAGTTATGACAAATGCAGAGTCTTTAAGTCTACGAGTATCCCAAAAATATAATAAGATGTCTATGTTATGATTGAGTAATGAGTATTATGCAAAAGGGTTATATTGTGTGATAAACATTTAATTCATGATGTCAATTGTTGATTTTGAGTTAATGATAATAATGTAATATGTAATATTGTTTTAATTTTCACTAACTATCCTATGTTTTTCTTTGTTGTGTTATAATATCCACTTTCGATTATTGTATTTTATACATAAAAAAAAATTAGATAGACGATAAAGACAAGTAAATAACGAGATTGCAAAGCTTTGAGATAATAGAATAAGTTATATTTATTCTTGAGTTTTGTATTTTCCTATAATTTTTAAAATTTGTTTAAACACTTTTCAAAAAATTGCAAGTACACATTATATATATATATATATATATATATATATATATATATATATAATTACACTTATTATTGTATTAATTATGTAACGATATAATTAGTATATAATATTTATTAATTAAGATCGTTAGAATTATTATAATAATATCATATTGGTTTGACAAGTAATACATATAAATTAATTGTGAAAATTATATATTATTTATTACATCAATAGACCATGTATAATTGTTTTAATGTTTTCCTTCAACTTACACACAATCTCTCTAGTCCCGTCAATACCTACCATCAAATAAAATTATTCAATTATTAATGAAAATGACTTCGAGATACATATAAATATGATAGTTGGAAAACTATTCACTCAATTGAAATTTTAGAGATCAAAATCGAAAATTTACTTTCCTTATGAACTAGTTTTTGACTCACATGTGATAAATTTTCTTAGATGTCTCTAATGTTAATTAGCCTTAATGAGTAATTAATTTAATGTGGAAAATGAGGTTAAAACAAAATTTACCATGACTTTTATGAAGAGAAATGTTGTTTTTGTTTCAAAGGTCATAAATGTATCTTATTATATCCCAAAACTAACAACATATAAAACACATATATTTAGATCCATACAGTACATAAAAATGTACATTTTTATAACAGTTTCTTAAATAATCTTTTTCACTTTTCTCATAAATAAAGAGGTTTTAATATAATGTTATTTACTTTTTATTCTTTCTATTTGGCCTTTAGAGAGCGCTCCTAGAGAAGTGTTCTCAATATCAACATCTTTTCATTTTATTCCAATATAAAAATTAAAAAAAATTATTAAATTTATTTTTCTGAAAATTTTTCGAACTTTCTCATTTTATATTTAAATTAATTTTAAATACCCAAAAATATTACATCTTCATATTTAGAAAAACTGCGGTAGTTTATAATCTACCTTATAATGTTGGTTAAAAATATTGTTTCAAGTCGTGCATTGCAAAATGTATCATTGAAAAAATGACATGATAACCTTTACACAAGAATCTTTATTTAAAAAATTAATGCTGTGAAGGAGAGACATTAACAAAGAAAATACTTAAAATATTAATACGCGGGATTAAATAATACATGTAAAATTAATTTAAACACTTATATTAATATTTGAGTAAATATTTATATAAATATTTTAGCTTAACAGACATTGTAAAACTCATAAAATTAATATACACAACTCATTTAATTAATATTAACTGTAAATACATTATTAATGCTGAGGATACACCCTTCCCACTTTAGTGTACACCTGACTAGAAAACAATAGTTTTTATTAGGAAAAAGAAAAAGTTTGTTTCATATTAATTCCCTATTTATTTTGACTTGTAACTTGAAATATAATAAAAGGAAAAATGAGAAAAAAAATATGCGGAGTAATATTATGTAGGGGTGGTGTGTAAATTTAAAGGATTTAGAATGCAGTATAATTTTGTAAAGAATTAAACACTAAATCATATTAAACGAAAAAATAAAATTCAGAAGGAGTTGAAATTGCAATTTTTTTTTTTTTTATATTGCATACGTCTATTATTGAATGAAAACACTTTATATGCTTTAAATTTCTAATACGTAGGCCTTCTTTACATCGAAAATATACATTTTTGGGATACGAAGCCAAACATGCCTACTAAATGCGTAAATAGTTAAAGTTATAAGATAGTTATGAATATTGATGTGAACTTAATTAGATAATGTTTAAGTAAAACCATTTGTTCAAATATATTCCATCAATAGATTATTTTGGGGATCATCATGTATATAGAAAATTTTGTTTTTTATTCAAAGAAAAACTTTTTTATTAGTCCATAAAATAGTATATAGTATAAAAAATCCATTTGAAATTTATATATATGCATATACATACATACATATATATATATATATATATATATATATATATATATATATTATAACATAATTGTTCTTTTACAATGAGAAAGAAAATCACGAGTTTTTTTAATGGAGGAGACTCATTGGGTATCGAGAAAGTTTCTAATTCACCTGTGTTAATTATGAAATAATTATTCTAATAATTGCTAATCTTCTCTTTAATTTCCAATTTTAAATTTTTGTTTGGAGTTTAAAAACTATATACACTCCAATATAAAATTAATTTACGTCGTTTTTAGCGTTCTTTCCTGCTAACAAATAAACCCATATCGAGGAAAAACCTTAAGACATAAAATGCATTCTATTAAAACTTACTAGTTTTGCATCCAAACATACGTATCAACCTTAGCCAATAATTTACATGATAATAACGATGTATATAAGACAAAGTAATTTTATTAGGATATTATTTCTAATTCGAAAAATCTATAAATTAAAGTTTGTAATGAGAAAAGGAAAGAAAAGTATGCTTTCATACACACAAAAGAAAGTGAGAGAAAAGAAAGATATGTTAGGTTCAACCATAAGCTATTCAATAACTGTGTACATCACAATGTCATGTGGTGTAGGTTAAAAGTGACTTCAGTTTTTAACTCACTTCACGCCATAACTTTGCAATGATATAGTTCTTTGTCACGTGGCATACTAGCTTTTACCACGCGCTTAAAGAACAAGTTTTAATGTTGTTCCATACATACCAAATTAACAAAAAAAAACATATCATAGAAGTCAGTAAAATATTAATTTATCCATATCAAGCATGCATTCAACTTCCTGACATTTCCTATAAAATAAATCCAACATATTATACATATGCTTTTAAAAAAAACCAAAATGTTGTATGATATATTCCAAGGAATCTGAATACCGCTCACAAACGTAGAGCAAGAAGACAGCGAGATTCTTGTACCCTACCCCTATGTGATACATGAATGAGTTCTGCATATATATATATATACACACACACATGTACATATACATCCAATGCTTCTAACTATGTTGAGTTCCTTGTAACACTCTGGAACAATGGTTATTTGTGAATTAAGATAGAGTAATGTAAGAAGAAATAACAATGTGTATGTATGTGTGATGTTAACTTTATATCTTGATCTACATGTTAAGGCATGCACATACATATACAAAAGATATGCAGAATAAGTATGTAAAATGTATGCAGTGATTAACCCTTTTTGTGGGTACAGTTAATGGGGGAAAAGCAGGGGCAGTATTGAACTATGGAGGGAATATCTGAGTAAACTCATTGTCTTATTGTCTTGTTTCAGCAGCAGGGTGGTGCCAATAATTCCCCAAAATGGGTGTCAACCTTTATGATGTATCATTCATCATATGAAAGTTTCATTGATAAAAAAGATGAATGTGTCCTAGAAAGTCACAAGACTCGGCTAGGGTTTCTTAGAATAGGTGTGTGAAAGCAGCAAGGACAAAGATGACGGCGCGTTGGGCGTGGGAGAAGTATCAATCAACTAATGTTTAATTATGTTTACATTTAGCATTTCATATTTTTCTGTGCAAAACATGGAATATGGTGTGCTCATAGTTTCTGTAGATTGAGATCATATATAGTGTTGTTTGCGGCTTACATCTGATAAGACTCGGATCAATTTAACTAGACCACACAGATTTAGCTATATTAGGTAGCATATTGAAAACAGTTGATGCTAAGTTCTCCATCTTCTTTCAAAAGCACACTACCAAAGACAAGCAATAATGATAACAAACGAAAAAGAAACTGCCTAAAATATTTTTGGTTGGTAGAACATAAAAGGACATGGAAACCAGCAAACTACTTAAATCTGATAGATAGACAAATCATTTGGAAGGAAAAAAGGGATTACCTTTGTCTTGTTGTGGTTGATTGCTTCTACAAGGAAAGGTAGGTGTGAAGAATGAAGCCTGGTCCGAGATCAGTCCCATCCCATGCATATGATGATAAACAAATTTATGAAGGTAAATCAAGAAGCAAACACAAGGGAAATTGAAGATATATGTGATGATCTTGGATCAAACTTCATTCCAAACACCCCCTTTCCATCACTGAGACAATGATTTCGGATCAAACTTCATTCCAGACACCCTCTTTTCCTTCTTCAATAACGAGTCCGTTTCTCACAAGATCATTAGCAAGCTCAAGAAATTGAAATAGCAGGCCTCACAAGAAATAAAAGCTCGAAACAGGAATGATGTACATAAGAGAAGAAAGGTAATGAAAAACAAATTGAAGATATATATTGAGAGATACAAGTTAGGTTGGTTCTTCCAACCATCTTGCATATAGACCTATATATACATAGTTTTATGAGTGAGTGTGATGAATTCCTATAGCAGGGTCCATGTTGTGTGTGTCTAGCTATGAAGAGCTTTCTCAAGGTTCAAGAAGCAAAGAAAGGCCTGCAAGCACTCAAGTTCCCAATCAGTACAGCACTAAATAATAAATGGAAAAGAGGGGACAGAGAAGGGAAGTAGAAGGAAGAAGAGAGAGAGAGAGTTAAAATAAAGAAAAGAGGTGAGTAAATAATAAAGATGAAAGACAGGTCATTATAAGAATACAATAATGAAAAGGGTGGTGGGATTTTGGAGGGATGGAAGTTGTCTTGTTCTGATGCTGTAGTGTAGCTTTATGAGAAAGAGGAATGAATGACAAGAGATTGCTTAGAGCTGAGACTTTTACAGGCTCTCACTGAGGAAAAGGAGGAAGCACTGAAAATAACGAGGAGGACCAAAGCAAAAGCATGGGCCTCCACAAAGGATTATCAAATTAAAGTAATTGAGGGTCGTTGGACTCACATATGCATAAAGGAAAAGGTGTGCAACTACTTACAACAATCCACATATCTACATCTTCAAGGAAAAGTGTTCTCACCGCCACTCATATATCCTTGCTTTGAAGCACTTCTCACTGTTATTTTTTCCTTCTCATTCTCACTCTTCATCCACTACATCTTACTCCTACACTCACACCAACTCATCATACCTTTCTTTATTCATCATCTGCATTCATTCTCTAATTACCACACTCAACATGGCTCAATCTATAAACTAATCCTGCACGATCATGGACTCAATATTAAAAAATTCAATCCTCATAGAATAATTTATGCAGTAAAATATTACATTATATGTTCAGCACTTGATACATTTTAGTTTGTTTATTTTTAGAACTTCGAATTCTTTTTTGTAATAACTTGTACCTACAATATATGTATTAATAATAAAGGGTAACTTCTTTTGGTTTCCTTGTTCTTTCTCTCTTATTTACTATTAAATTATAATTGTTTGTAAGGAAGAACCTTTAAAGACTTTAAGGAAGTGCTTAAAAATTGTAAGAGTTTAAAAGATTTTGAGAAATAGAAAAACTTGTAATATTAGTGTTTCTAATTCTTTTGCTTGCATATGATCCAATCATCCTTATTTATACTAGTGGCACCTTCTCAATCATTGATTAGAATCTTGTCACTACAACATTAATCTAAGAGCTATAATTTATTCTAGACATTATATGGACTTATCTAGAAACATCTTATAGATAAATACTTTCTACACATTTTTATACTTCATTCTAGAATCCTTTTAAATAGGATTTTCTAAAATTTTGAGTCTTTTTTAATATTTGGCTTTTATCTTAAAGGCCTAAAATACAAAATCAATTTTTCATTCCAACAACCCCTCTTAAACTTGATTTTGTATTCCAAGCAAACTTCTTAACTTCATAAGGACTTCATTCTTTAGTGATTTGGTGATGATATTTGCTTCCTGATCATGTGTCTTCACGAATTCCAGTTGCATATCCTTGTTATTGATGCATTTAATGGTAATGAGTGTTGATGTGCTTACTTCGATCATGGAAGACTGGTTTTTTGTTAAAGTTATTGTCGACTTGTTGTCCACAAAAATCTTTATTGGATCCACTTATGGCAAACTCAACTCTTTCAATAGGTTTCACAGTCAAACAACATGGCAAACACATGAAGTTGCAGTTACATACTTTGCTTCACATGTTGAAATAGTGACAATGCTTCACATGTAGAAATAGTGACAATAGACTTCTTCTTGGACATCCAAATAAGGACTTTGTCTCCCATGTAAAACACAAATCCAATTGTGCTTTTTCGATCTTTCAAATCTCTACTCCAATAGCTATCACTATATCCAACAAGTTTGTAGTTGTTAGAAATAGAGTAGTATAAGCCAAAGCTTGTCGTACCTTTGATATATCAAAGAATCCTCTTCACAGACTTGAAGTGAGTTGTTGGAGCTTCCATGTAGCAACTCACAACTCCAACGACATAGAAATGTCTGGTCTTGTACAAGTTAAATAACGCAAACTTCCAACAAAGGGTTGGATCCACTTTTTCTCCCTTTTCATCCTTACTCAACTTCATGCCACATTTCTTAGGACTACCAACTAGATTAGCATCATCCATCTTAAATTTTTCTGATGAGGTCTTTAGCATAACTTTCTTGAATGATGAAAATTCCTTCATGATACTAGATAAGCCACGAATCAGTGGTGCTTCATTAAATTGGACATCAACTACAACTACCTCTGACTTTGAAAGAGGATGGAAATGACAGAAACAATGACGTAACGAAATTAATGTGAAGGTTAATGATAAACACAAAATGAAGCTAAGATGTAAGTGATGAATGGACAAAGGTCCTTGTGAAGTAAGGTGCATATGGTGCGGTGTGGGAGATAAGATGCTAGAACAGAAAACCTAGCTAGGGAGAGAGGCTAGAGGATACTATCAAACTCTCTCATGGTGACTCTCAAGAAGGAATTAGTCTCGGAGTGATCTCATTAGGTATTCAATTCATTGACCTTAAAAGTGTTTTACAAGGAGGGAAGCTCTCCATTTATAGGGACGAGAGTCCTTTTCTACACACTACCTATCATGCTTAGCATACACAGATCAAGTGCCATCTATAAAATCCATGTTTTTCCATAATAAGACACGTGCAACAAAGCAAAAACATGAAACTACTAAAGCAGCTCGCTGGTGTGAGCGCTTAAGAGGTTGCATTGAGCGCAACTCTGACAACAAAGACTCCTTTGAAGATCTGAACTTGAGTGAAGCTGACGTTGAGCACTCAGGATGTTGCGTTGAGCGATCTGAACTCGACAATCATGTTTGATCTTATTCTCTTGATCCTAGAGCTTGACAATATGGTCCAAGGGCCTATAAAGGATCTCTTGGAGCTTTGGGTTGCTCTTAAGCTTTTTTTCTTCCACTTAGTTGGTTTCTCCTTGGTCAAACTCCTAGTATAGGGTATATGGCTTGGACCCAAGTTATCATCCTTTCCCTCTTGAGAAGTATTTGTCCTAAAATCTGGTGGATCACTTTTATAATGAGAATATCTTGATTTATTGTAAAGGAAACTTCTCACAGTCTTAGGAGCAGGCCATCTTAAAATGGTTTTATTGTTGTTGGAATCCACATGAATTTCTACTGGATCAAATACCAATCTGTAATAAGCATCAAACATATCATTAATTAGTATTATTTTAACAAATTCTTTTAGGAAAGTAACTTTAGAATAAGGACTTCTCATATTTTGATTTATAATTTTGAGAAAAACTGGAAGTCCTAATTCATAATAAACTTTGTTTTTGTCTTGAGATACTTGTAACCACATAGGCAACACTAATTTAATGTTTGAGTTGCCATATTTTGAAAATTGTTACTTGTTCAAAACAATACTCAAACTTGTCCATAGTAGATGTGTTTCAAGTAACACTTAGTCTTAACTAGGAGTAACTACTTTCCAAACAATGCATAATTTTAACCAAGAGTAATTCTTTTAAAAAAAAATCATAGTCTTAACTGGGAGTGGCTATATTTCAAGCAATAATCGGTTGTTTATTTAAGAATGATTGAAGTTTAAACAATATTTAGTTTTTGGCAAGTGTGTTTGAGGTCCAAATAATATTGATCTTTATATTTTGCAACGGTAACCAATCTACTGAAACTTGATCAAGCTAATCTAAAATTGCACATATTCTTCACTAGTACCAAAAAAACTTTTTATACCAGTTAAAAAGAGGTTTTTTATATCAGTCTAAAATCGGTATAAAAGCAGGGGGTATAAAAATTATTGACTTTTTATATCGATTCTAGGATCGGTATAGAAAATGCCATTTTTTATATTGGTTAAATGTACAAGAAGAATAAAAAAATTCATCCAAATTATCCCATAATTCCAAAAGTTCACCTTCCCTAACTAAATCAACTTCATTATAACCTAAACTTTTCGTCCAATTCTAATTTCTTTGCAACAACTCATACACAAGAACCCCAAATTCACATAATCCAAACTCTAGGAATCAACCTCTAAGCCTCCATCCAGTCATTTAGTCCTAAGAAGTGCTCCTTTGTGGCGATAGCCGACAAAAACTCATGAACAACCTCCACCACATACCCTAATGGCTCCTTCATCAACTACGCAACCAATTTTCCTCAAAAGTGTATGGAAAGAAAGTTACTAAAGTAACACTTCATCATTGTTTTGTTCTTTGTCACCATTGTTCAATCTCTTCCTTTTGTCAACCACAATTCTCATTTTTTCAAATAACCATTTTACTATTTGTGTCTCTTAAAGCTCTACAAAAAATTTGAGAAGTACTCTAACTTCATGTGTGTGGCAGCGAAGGACTGCATGTGGTGGAACTGCTCCGTCGTAACGTAGTATATGCAACTGAGGAGAGCGGTGTCGTAGGTGGCAGAAGGGGAACGAAACATAGGTGGTAGGAAATAACGACGAGAATGGTGGTCGAGAAGAAGGAGATCTTGTTCAGATATGGTTCATAGAGGAGAATGAGGCGAGAACGAGCAAGAGAAAAGAGGAAAACGAGGGTAAAGGGATTTAGGAACCCTCTTTTTTCAAATAAAAAAAAATAAGAAACTATTGTCTACACGAATTATAATTAAAACTCGTATAGAAAGTTTTCTTATTTATTACGAAAATGTCACCACGTTCACTCTCAATATTAGTGATAACTAGAACTAATATAGCAAATTTTCTAATTTATTACAAAAGTTTCACTGCATCCACTTTTTATACCAATTATAATTAGAATTGGTGTACAAAAATTTCTTTTTTATTACAAAAATGTTCTCATGTCCACTTTTTATATCTATTATTACTACAACTAGTATAAAAAATATGATCTTATTTACATTTATCATTGTATATTTTGTATATCTACATTGAATTATAACTCGTATAAATAGTCGTTATAAAGAATATTATTTATTAGTGCTTGACTAATAAACAAATTAATATAAAAATATCAAACAAAAATTTTTATTTATTGGTAAGACTCTTACATTATATATTATTAAATTATCATCTAATTTCAAGGAAGGAGGCTTTTAAACTAGATCTACAAAAATGTTCTGATAGTAACATTGTTCACTTAAAACATCTTCTCACTTTTTCTCGTTGAACTTCCAAAATATTGGAAAAAAAGTTTTAATACACAAATCAATTATTTTTTTATGTGAATTTAACTTATTTTTCATGATAAATATTATTTATAATTCTATATTATTTTATTGTGTACACTTTTAATGTAATTTATATATTTTATTATTAATGTAATTTTATTATATAACTATATAATTTTATAAATTGTATTATAAATTATATATAATAACAATATGTTTCAATACACCCAATAATCTTATATTATTTAATGGTTAAGGTTAATATAAATTTAAATACTACTTCTTTATTCAACTCTTCTGATATATCTATTAAAAAGAAAAACTATAAAGCAAACAATACTTCAATTAATTGACCTAACAATGATCTTAATGGTTTTAGGATCAGAAAACTATATATTTAACCTTTTATGTAATTTTACGTTATTACATAATCTATAGTTTATGATTTTATAAATTTTATAATTTATATTATTTATAGTTTTCTAAATTTTAATACATAAATTTAATTTATGTGTTAAAGAATATGAATTAAAGAAACATTTCCGTGTACATACTTTTAAGTTTATCCACCACCAATAAAGTTGCATATATGATATATGTATTATTAAATTATTATTAATTTCGATACAATTAGTATTATTATTATTTAATTCATTTTAAATTATAATGATCATAGCCAACTTCCTTCCAATTCATTGCATTTGCCAAGATTCTGCTTAATATATATATTCTGAAGAAGAAATGCTATTTACATAATTGTTTTTAAGGAAAAAATAATCATCACTAAAATTTATTATAAGTATTTCGTATTAATAAGATGAAAATAAAAATATATACCAAATACAATAAATAAGAAAAAAGACAAAAAATATAATACATGAGGAATACGAACATTATTTATAAAAACAAATGTAATTACTTTCACTCTAAAAGAAAGTTCTAAAATAGATACTAACTTTTTATATTTTCAACAGGATGACATTTACATATCTTTAGTTCTTAAATAAAAATTTATCTTTCTATATATTTTTAAATAATACTTATCTTTCTTATATTTTAATGAGTATGATACTTATATATATATATATATATATATATATATATATATATATATATATATATATATATTTAAATAATACTTATCTTTCTTATATTTTAATGAGTATGATACTTCTGTCTCTTATTTTACTTAAAATTTTATTATTGACTGAAACTTAAATATAAGTTAAAAAAAATTAAAATGTTAACTTTAAAATACAAAAAAGAAAGATTCTTTTACAAACAAAAGCTTACATAGTTTAACTATTCTATACTAAAATATCATAAAGTTACATTATCGTGAACATTTTTTAACATAAAATAAATAATAAAATGTAAAATGTAACATCTTTTAAAATCTCTCTAAAAGAAGTTAAAATGAATTCATCATCTTATCCATTAAATACTACATTATTTCAAAAGGAACATGCAAATAAAATGACTTGATAAAATTCACTTTGCACATTTTCTTACAAAATTATTTATTAGTCAAAATATTTATATTGTATGTAAGAACAAAAATTTCCTTAATCCTTTACTAAAGAACTTGAGATATTTCGATAGTTTTACAAAGCTTATCATCTGAAAGACTAAATACATAAGCATGCATATGATATCTCCTTACATTTAGAAAACAAAAAGTGGTTAGTAGTTCAGATGGTAGGTGAGGTTTAAGGTGAGTGGTTCTCTCTTGGTTTTAAAATCTAATTACGTATTAATTAATTAATTAATTAATGAGATCTTGCACTCGATGTAAAGTAATATGGATAATAATAAGAAAAGACTACGTGAATAATCTTCTGCTGACCAATGTGAAAATTGACTAAAGTGTATCAAAATGCAAAAACCTAAACATGAAGCCATATTGAAACCCTAGTTAATGATTAATCTGGACATGACTCATACACTAAATATTCGAGTCGTGGAGCTTCTATTATTATACTATTATGGAACCCTAAACCTTTATCTTCTAAAAATGAAAAACATGGCATTAGACATCATTATTTGCGCACTACCAATTTAGAACTGAGTTTATCAACAGTGTGCATGATTGCTTCTACTGTTATTGTTTAACCACTATTCATTGCATACTTGAAGAGTTTTTGAAATTGAATAGCAAAGCTCTTCATCACCAACCAAGATAACAAAACCTCACTTATGATTCAAAAATCTAACATGTTTGATGTTTTCTTTTTTTCTTTATTTAATCTAGTGGGTGTGTGTGTCCGAGATGGTCATTATGTTTTTTGATGAGATGATCTCATATATTATAATCACTATGAATTAAACAAGAACTCAAAACTTTCTTTCAGTTTTTTTAACATTATAAACAAATTATTTGTTGGTGTAAGTTGCACACAATCACATAATTGCTCATGGAAAGGACAAGAATAGTGAGGAAGTGGGTTTTGTCCGATGATTGTGTGTACATTTCCTATGTCATGAGACAATTCTTCTCCTCTCTTCTTGGTAGTTTAATTTAGACACTTTCATGCACCTTCTGGAAAGTCACATCATTCAATAATGCGTATCTCTTTCCAACACAGTCTAAAAAATTTCATAATAGAAATATATATTAACATTTTAGGTTAGAAGTCACATCGATCAGAAATAAGACCAATTTATAATATATAAGTGATGTGTAAACTTCACCATACAAATCGGTTTTATGGATTGAATTAGATTTAAAACTCATCTTCTAATATAGTATCAGAGTCAGATTGAAATCCATCCTATCAAAATCTATTCTGATTTTGTGGGACCTAAGTTAGGCTTAAAACTCACTTTCTAATATTTTTAAAAGGTATGAAATTTGTATGAATAATGAATATATTTATGCATGTTCCAATTAAACAACATTTTAATAAAAATTCAAATTAAAAAACATAATATTATTGAAATTTAATGTCAACTAAAAAAATTTCCCTTTAGTTTTCTCTCTATCAACTTCCTCAAGTTGCAACTTGCCCCACTGGATTTCCAATCATCCTTTTCCTTTTCATTTATTTTCCTTTTCTCTTCATTATACATTGTCCTGTTTTTTCATTTCCCTCTGACAAAATTGTATGCTTTCTATGCAAAAGGAAAAAAAAATAGAGGAAAGGAGCAGCAAGCAACTTCTAAACTGTGCACAGGCTCTTGATTATTCATGTCTCCCTTGTTGTCTTGGCTATGAAGACACAAAGTTATAGGACTTCTGTAACTGTGACCATGTCATATAAAAGAATCAAGAAACATGTCACATTTTGTCAGTTTTATATAAATTCCCTCAAGGGAATCAAAATTAACCTAATTGTTTCAATTTACAATTAACCACTTCTCAACAATGAACTAAAAATACTTTATTCACTCACACATTTAATTAATAGACCCCTAAATACATATCACTAATAGCATTCATATGAACAAGACATGTTTTTCCTTATAAAACAAATATTATGCAAAACTTTAAAAGAATGAAAGAATTGCATTTGAGATATGGAATTTATAAATAATAATTTTTGAAAATTACATATTATATAATTAGGAGTGTCAGTTAGCTCATCACTAGATTGAATTAAAAATAATCAATTTAATCTAATTTACTTTTTATGAATTAAAAATTTTACAAGTTGACTCAGTTCACCATAAGATTATTCATTTATAAGTATTTATTCTGTTAATTTATTTTATATATTTATCATAATATAATAAAAATTAATTGACTCGACTTATATTTTATAATAATATAATTAATCAAAGTACTTACTTATTTCATATAATATTATTTTAAAAATAGTAATTAAAAATCAAAATATCAACTTACATATTTAACAAACAAATAAATTAAACATTAAATTGATTGAACAACATTCTAGATTTAAAAACAAAAATCAAATTGTCAACATACACAATTAAAAATAATAAATAAATTTTAAGAAAAAAGTTATAAAAAAAGATGAAAAAAGTAATAATTTATTCTATGATTATTGTTAATACATTATGAATAATCTATTCCCAAAGTGGAATTCTGTTAATTCAAGAACTAAATGAGACAGTTTTAGTTTGGTCCCGTTTAAAAAACAAATAAAGAACATATTTTCTTCTAACCTAACCCAATGACAAGTAAAACTAATTTACAAATTTGAACCATTTTAACATCTTCATATATCATTATTAAGGAATATAACGAATTTTCAAAAAGGTATTTTTATGTAGTTGTTATAGTTAACGCAGCTTAACAAGAATATCTCCTAAAGAAATGAAAATTAGGAAAGTGACAATTCCCTTTGTGTGAATGTTGGTATATAGAAGTAAGTGTCAATTTAGTGGGAAAATTACCGACCTAGGTCCTACCAACAATTGATGTCCTGTCATGGAGACAATCATATGCTTTTCTGTGTTATGTAAAAAAACTTCTGCGTTGAATGAAGTGAAGAATCCAACGCAAGGCCCAAATAATTCAACGATCTTTATTTGTATAAAACAGGTGCTACCATGTTAGAGCTAACTTATTAACTCGGAAGAGTTTATTTTTTTAGATATCTCTTTCAAGCTAACTTGCAAGTAAATTTGTTTTTTTGAGTAAACTTAGTGGAATCGATTGTAAAATTTGAAGCGATTTTGTGAGTGTTTTTAATAAAAAAACTTATATTATTATGTTTCGAAATGCATCAAAATTAATTATAGTAATCCAAGTATTTATATAATATTTCTATGAAAAATATATTTATAAATTTTATTTATTTCAAATTATATAATTTTGTAAAGTTATTTGAATTAAGATATTATTCATTTAATTTTTTTTATCTAAAGTAAATTCGTTACGAGTTTACGAGTTAAGTTTGCGATTTGAGTTTACAAGTTTATGTAAACTCTCAAATTTAACAAGTTACACAATTCTATTTAGTTGAATGGTGATAATAGTTTTCACAACACTTAGCCACACAAGGATGAAGCTTTTGTCTAGGCATAAACAAGTCAAAATGCTTGTCACTTTTATTAAAATTTTGAACATGTAGATATATGTTTAAGAAGGTTCCTCCCTGCACCTCACATATCTCATCCTGCACCTCCTAATTGGCAGTTTTACCTTTTTTTTCCCATTCTCTTCTTCGTCCCATTTCATTTCTAAAGCTCTACACCTCCTTTCTTTCTCTCTCTACTGGCACTTCTCTCCTCTTTCCCTCCTCCCTCTTTTTTTACTGTTGGGGGAGTCCTCTAATTTTGTGGGTTATGAAGAGGTGTTTTTAGGATCGGCGTTCATGATGTTGAGGCGAGGTTGCAGCAGCGGGTGGCGACAGAGATCAGGCATATGGGTGGCGTGCAGGGAAGTGCAGTTAATAGGGCTGTTGTTGATGGGAAGCCACACTTGGAACTGCAATTCGTCTTCTCCGCACTTGGAGTTGTAGTTCGTCTTCACCGCACTTGGGAGTTGTGGTTCGTCTTCTCCTTCTCCACACTTGGGAGCTACGTCTTCTCCGCACTTGGGAACTACGATTCGTCTTCTCTGCACTTAGAGATACGGATAATTGGAATTGAGATTTAGGATTTTTTTATTGCTTTTCTTTTTTTTTTTACTTTGTTATATTTAATTAAATTTTCATTTGATGAGGTGCATATAGGGATTGAACGGTCATGAATGACTTTTATAATTGACAAAAATGGTTGTGTTAAATTTAATTTTGTTAATAAGATGTGGTCCATACAGAGATTAAAATACAGAGTAAAAAATTGTTAATGGTTAAAAATTATTATTTTATTAAATAAAGAATGACAACTGTCAATTGAAATGTGCATGTGAGACAGGTGAAATGTAGGAATCAACGCTCTATAAATTTAAATAAACTAATAAAATGATAATACATGTTTTATTATTAAAATATTATTAAAAAAAATTATATTTTTAGTCATAACCTACATTTATTTTATTTATTAAGTAATTTTTTTTTTCTAACCATTTATTTTTGTGAATAACTTTTGTGTTGATATTTGAAAAGTTTTCCCCGATTTGCAAGATATTTTTTATCTTATCTAACATTTAACTGTATATATTTTTTATGAGTATCAAATTGTTTGATTCTTTTACTTTTTTAAATATTATTATTTATTATTTATTTTTATTATGTAAATATTTTATATAAATTATTTTTACTTTTAATTAATTATCATAAACGTAATTTTATCATTAGAATTACATATAAATTTTTTTATTATAATATAACAATTAAATATTATGATCATAAATTTTATTTATAACCTCCAATATATAGATTGAAGTTTAAAAATAAAATATTTATATCTAAATATGAATTATTGTTAGCTAAGCATTTTTATTTTTTTTTTCGATTTCATTCGATATAATATCTATCAGTGTATAAGAAAAATATATTAGTAAAGAGACATTAAAATGTTTATAAACTTGATATTTGTTTTCTTTTTACAATTTTACAAAATACTTTTAACTTTATCAATTTTGTTTAATTAATGTCTGCAAAAATTTTATTTATTTTTAATTGTGAAATATTTTATATAATTCTTTCACTTTTATTCGATTAGTATTTGATATTTTGATTTCAAATTTATATAATTATAATTTTTTTCTAAATATTTAATACTAAAAGTATGGAAATATGTCTTTTAAATATTAAATATTTAGTAATATTATATTTTATTTGTAATATCTCATTTAATAGTTAAAATTATTAAGTAAAATATCGTATGTTTTGATAATACACGGCAGATAGATAAGAAAGATACAAAATATTAATAGAGTTATCTAAAATAATAATTGTACCTATGAAGTCTTAGAAAATTCAAAAATTTCTCAAAAGTTAAAAATTAATATACAACATATTGTTAAAGCTAACATATCACTCGGTAGCATCGTCCTCCATCAACAACATATCAACACTTAACTCATCCTCTGTTGACATCAATAGGTGATCGTTGCAAAAAAAAAAGTAATAGAGATAAAAAAGAAAGCAAAATAAGCTAGTATTCAAAAGAAAATTTCATAAACAATTTAACTTATCACATATGAGTTCAACATTTATAACATTCTCTCAATCATATAAACTTATTAGCAATTAACTCTAGACTCAATTATCCGGATACATGCTTTGACATTTGTATTCAATATAGGTGCACCCATAGTAGTATTTATACTTTGTAGAGTCATAAATACAAGGATTATCACCCTACTACACACGAGATTAATTTTTCACACCTGAGACCGAAAGTCCAGTGTAAAGACCTTCTGTCATTCTCTTTCCGACCTCATTCATCTTTATCTGAGTTGAATGGTTGGTAGTATATCAATATACATACTTTCATAATCCCCACATGTCAAAGCACACATTAATAACATCACTACCAATTCCTCCTTGGATTGGTTCCAACCATTCACATATCATATTATAATCCAACCATTATTTTCACATTCACATAATCACACACATTAAAATATTATAAAAGGTATGTGAAAATTTAGTAAAATTCTAATATTTTCACTCAGCCACCAAATCTGCTCACTCGGCGAAAGTACTCTCAATTAGCCACCAAATATATTCACTCATTAAGAAAACCAATGGAACTTAAAGATGTAAAATCCCCTAAAATTTGTCTATATTCTCGCCTAGTGGTCGTCAGTTTAGTGAACCCTATGACTCTGGTTTCACCCAGCGAGTTTTTTCTTGCTTAGCGACCACAAAGTCAATAGTTCTCTCTAACTTTGACTTCGCCCAATAAGTCTGCATAACTCTGCAGAATAGACTTCTATAGATTTATGTCTTTATAATCTTGCAAAACTATTTTAACACCAATCACAGATGATCAAACCAACTAGATCCCATATCATGTGCATTTCAACAATACAATTCACTTCAAATACAGCCTCAATCATTCTATCATAGCAGAGTTTCTATCACATTATTTCTAATGGCAATTCATGCTTCCTAATTCAACTCAACAAGTCATATCTCATAAGAGAACTCAATTACATAATCCAATTGCCATACAAGCATACAAGCATACAAGCATTAATCAATACTTGTCTCTCAGCTAAAATCAAAGTAACTAGCTTCCTTTACCTATCAAATGACCAAATGACTCTAAAGATCCTAAAACAGCTCCAAGAACCCTATCTACTCCTACAATCCACAAAAACATTATTAGAGTATAATCAGGACCACTAATCAACAATGAATCTTATAAAAGACTTGAATGACACATGCTACTAGAATAACTTTCACATTCATGGAAAAATACACAAACTAAGGAAATGTGCATAAATCAACTTATTCTTTCACAAAAATTAATAGAATAAACTCGATGATCTCGCCTTAAGAATCACTCAGATGGTCTTTGATCTTGAGACAGATCGAAAGGGAGCTAGAAAACTTAGAAAGATGGTAGGAATCTCTTAGAGAAAGAGCTTTAGAGAGATTATGTGTTTTTAGATAATGAAACTCATTAATAGAAATTATATTTATACTTTATCACATCTAAGACATGATTTTCTAGGCTCTTACATTCTCTCTAATAACAAAACTTTCATCCTCAAAAATTGAACTCACCAGGAAACAGATGCAGATATGACTTCCTCATATCCTCCTCTAACTCCCAAGTAGAGTCACTTGTTCTCCTGTCCAAGACTACCTTGACTATTCTGATGGATTTTCCTCTAAGCAACCTCGTTTAGCGATCTTCTATGTTGACAAGCAACACCTCCAACAAGAGATCTTCTTTGACTTGTAAGTTCTCTTCCTCCAGCACATGAGAAGGATTAGACATATACTTTCTCAGTTGAGAGACATGGAAAACCGAATAAAGATTTCCTAGCTAAGGAGGCAAGGCGATCTGATAAGTTATTAGTCCAATTCTTCTCAAGATTATATGCAAACCTATGAACTTAGGAGACAATTTCCTCTAATGAATCGCCCTTCCCACACTAGTGGTTGGGGTTACTATAAAAAAAAATGTGTTCTCCAACGACAAACTCCAAAGGTTTCCTCCTCTAGTCAGCATAAGACTTTTGCCGACTCTACAATTCCTTCATCCTCTATTGTATTTTTCTCATCTTCTCAGTGGTTTGCTTCAACAACTCTGGCCCTACCAGTATTGCCTTATAATACGATCGTGTCTAGAAAAAAGTACAATCTTTTCTGAATTTGAATGCTCAATAGGCTTAATAAAAATAAATCAAAGAAGAATATGGAATAAGACAGAGATAGAGATGCCACAATCTAGCAGATTGATAAGTCAAAGAAATATTCGTCATAAAGATGTTAATCTTTGATAAAAATCAGAGTTCTAATCCAAGAACCAAGAGAATCTTCTTAAAGAAGGCAAATGCATATAATATGGATCAAAAAGTGTTTACATTAACTTTTGATACCTTTACACTCTGTTAATCAATCATATACTGCTCACATATTGTTATAGTGCTACATCTCTTTATTATATGGAGAACATCATATTTTTAAATGGTCTGTAAGTAATTTTGATGTTCTTTAAGCACATTTCCATTTACTTATTCTACCATTTTTTACTAATGCCAAAGGGGGAGAGTAATTGAAGAATATGTTTCTTGATGGTCATCATAAAAAAGAGGGAGATTATTGATAAGGGGAGTTAAACCTACCTTTTATATGTTTTTTATGATGAACAAGAAAATGGTTTTATAGTTTCTTGCACAAAAAATGACATAACAATTGTCTTATATGTATCTTATTTGTGCTTGATATATGAATTCATTATTGGTAAATGAATCATGCTTTAAACATATTGAATATGTCATTTTTGGATGAAAGCTTGTTAAAACAGAAGGAAAAGTTTAACGGATTACATAAATTCCTTAATCGATTAAATTGAGTTAGGATTCAAACACTTATATATATATATATATATATATATATATATATATATATATGTGTGTGTGTGTGTGTGTGTGTGTCTTGAGCTCTGTTTCAAAACATACAATTGTTATAACTTTCAAATACTAACTATTTCATTAAGTTTTGATTACAGGAGCATCCAAGAAGTGTCTTGAAGAATCAAGGATCAATTTGGGTTTCTTACACATCAAGATTATATCAAAAAAGTGGGTTGAATTGTTCTTATTTAATCTGCACCAAGAGGAGTGTAACTAGAAGATCAAGATCATCATTGACAATTTGTGTTTGTCTACCTGTGCATGTTGGCCTGGGGTTTGAGAGAGTTGTGATTATTCTTTGTGAGAATTCTGATTGTTCACAGGGGATTGAGAGAGTTGTGATTGTTCTCTATATTGTAAGAGAATGAGGGTATTCACTTCTAGTCCTATAAACAAACATGATCTTTTTCAAAAGAAATATCGCAATCAAGAGAACGAATTAGATGACTAATGGATAATATGTTAAAAGGAGAGCAAAGGACATAAAGAACATTAGCAATGGATAAAAAAGGAAAAAAATTTAATAATCCCAACACCATGAGCTAAAACTCTAGATCCATCACCTATTGTAACAAAAGGTAAAGGATTCGGAGAGGACAAAGAGAAAAACAAAGATTTGTTTCCAATAATGTGACTTGTGGCTCCTGAGTTAAGAACCTAAGAGTCAAGAGAAGAAAATGGAGTTAGACCAATAAAAGATGTACCTGTGTGTGCTACAAATATAGTGAAACTAGAAGGTTGTTGATCCTCATACCATTTGAGAAATTTATTGAAAATAACAAAGTCATATGTAATTTCGAATGAAGGAGGATCCCCATTAGGTGATTATGAGGGAGGAACAGTTTGAACAATAACAAAAAATCCAGGAGGGCGATCGTGTAATGCATAACACCTGTCAATCTTGTGACCTAGCTTGCTACAATGGTCACACTTGATACATTTTTTTCCCAACTTCCGAGAATGATTATGATCATGACGTTGAGATGCCAACGTAGAAAAAGCATGTGTACCATTAATGGATTTACTAGGTACAGAAAAAAGAGTAAAGTGGAAGAAGAAGAAGTAGAAGTCAAAGAGGGAACAATAAGTGAACCTAAAATCTGATCACAGATATGAGAATATTCATCAGCAAGGTCGTGTAACGCCAATAATATGAAAAACTTTGACCATTGCTCTATTTTTAGGTTGGAATCAAAAAACAATAACTAAAGATAAAAGATAAATATAAGATAAATAATATATCTAACAATCTTCTATTTAACTATATTTTTTACGCAATTAATGTTTTTCTATAAAATTAGTGCTTTTATTTACATAAATAATTTTAAAAAGTTATTTTATAAATTATATTAAAATAAATAATATACAATTAAATTTATTACGAACTTTGTTCTCACTTCTCACTCTCCCTTTCTTAATTTAAGTAACTCCACTTTTTATTCTTTTTCTTCTCATTTCTATCTTCCTTTTTATCATCCCATTAATCCATCTTCAAATCCAAATAGTCACCTAAAGTTTAGTGCCTCCAAGAAAACGAATGTTAAATAAGTTTTATCGTACTCTCGATGTAAATTGACTTCGCTCGTCTGGTTTTTCTGACATGAAAATAATAAATTTTACCAAAAATAATTGATATTTGGACATTATCATTTTACCAAGTCAATAATAACCCACCCATCAATCAATAATAATAAGTCAACATTAATAAAAGCATAAAACCTATTAACTACTCGTTTCATACTCTTATCTTTCTTAATTTTAGTTAAAAAATGTTTTTTTTCACCCTTATTTTCAATTTTTCAAGAACATGTTTATCATCTTCCTATTAAATTTTTATGCATCTTCTAATACTTTAATTTTAAAATATGTTAAACAGAATAAATGGATAAAAAAAAGCAAAAATATTTTATTGAAATCAAGAAAATTTACTTATTTTTCCTGTCAAACAAGGTATATATATAATCAAAATGAACAGGGAAGTAAGTTGTTAATGTACTGATTCAGAATCACCCAAGTTTGAAACATTCAACCATAATACCAAAACATGCAACACCTTATCTTTTTCAACCACTATCTTTTCATATTACCTAAAGTCAATATTGCTTAACCAAATCCAGGCAAAAAAATTAAGCTTTATTGAAAATAATAAATGAACTTGACTTGCAGAGCTAAAAGGATGACAATAGTCTCTGATGTTGCTAGCATTCAGAAAGCTTACAAAAACCAATTTGAACAATTATTATGACTCCAAAGTCTAGATATTTCTTTACTAAATGGAACAACACTAATGCAGTATAGAAGGGTCACAACTACTAACTGTGGATAAGTATAATATATGGTGTGAAATTAAGGGTTGAAGATTGATGCAGTAACCCTGATATGGGGCCATAAACAGCCCTTATTCGAAAAGAAGTGCCCTTTTATTCTGACATTCTTGAGCCTTGAAGCAACTTGAGTCAGGAAAACAGTAATCATGTCTGCCCTTGACATCATGTTCAGGGTCATTATTGACCAATCTCTAAGTTGAGACGGTTAAAAATGAGTACATAAAAAAATCTTGGGTCATATACAGAGCTAGTTGGGAAAGCATAGAAATGGGAAAGACCCATGATGCTAAGAAACTAAAGCTACAATTTTGATTTGAAAAGGAAGGATGTACACTGAAACTATCTGTACAGATTTAGATATTGTACTAAAAAGGAAGTGAAAAGAGGAAATGAAAAAATGGTAATGCTCAAGGGAGAGGAGAACAGGAAAGAGCCCCTTCTTCCTACTTTATTAGGTACATCATTGGTTAGCATCAAGATTGCTTCCTGACAATCTTGACACTGCTATAGAAGCGCTTGAGATCTTTCATAGCCTTTTCCTCAATCTGAATAGAACGAATTGAGGATGGTGTTTCCACCTCAGGCTTGAACCAGCGACTCACTCCAGTTGTTTCCGATGGCGAGCCACCTTGACCGGTAGCAATGGAAAACCCAGCTGTTCTAGTCGTTGGACTGTGTGAAAGGCTTTGTTGTTTCTTTCCCTGTGTAAACCAACATTCCATGATTGAACAAAAGTATACACTAGAAGTTGAATGATACCAAAATTGCAATCAAAACATAATACATAGGCCAAAATGCATAATGAGTTATCTATCACCTAATGATTCAAAGCAGGCATTATACAGGTACAACTGTAGCAAGTGAATAAGAACATGAAAGGAAGAGTTAAATCACAAACCTGTTGCATTTGGATGTCCCTTAAGGATGGCCTAGAAGGATGGGGAGGGGTTCCTGAAGCAGCCCAAGGAGGGGTATTTATTTCTCCATCAGATACCTGGGAACTACGAGTTGATGTAACAGGTATTGGACTGGAAAGAAGAAATGAACTCAACTTTATCTTAACTCCACTGCCAAAATCAGAAAGATCTTCCACCTTATCCTTGCTCCCGGCTGACTCGTTTATCTTTATTTTGCCTTGTTCATCCTGGATTTCGCGAAGAGAAGCAGAACCCTTCATGAACTTGGCCCCACCCCATGCAGGACCATCATTTTTTGGTGCTGGTGGTGGAGGAGGAGCCACCTCTTTTGGGGCTTCGTCAAGAGCCCCACTCAGAAACATAGAAAGCCCACCCTTCTTGCTCTTCTTTTTTGAACCTTTTGGTGACGGACCCTTGGCTTTCGGCAACTCTAAAGCATCATTCTTCTGCATTACAAAAGCTAAATCTTTTGCAGCCTGGTCTACTGTGATTTGTTCACAAACAGCATCCCCTTCCACCTATATAAAATAAAATTTAGAATTTTAAGCATTACACAGAACTGTGCAAATAATTCTTGTTCATAACAGAAAGTCAAAGACACGAACTTCTTTGAGAAATATTCTGCAAAATATAATAACACTCGTTTAAGATGCTGAAATGTATAACTGGTTAAATCTTAGTTAATGAAACGGACAGTTACTTCCATTTAAATATATCTTAAACAAACAACAATATGAAATTGCGTATCCACAATTCTAAAATGAAAGTTCTGCAAGCCTGGAAATAGGTCCAAATCTCAATGAATGTTTAATGAACTACCTAAGCCAGGTACTTCAACAAAATAAAGACTATGGAGCAGTCTGAACATAAAATGCTTCAGAGTTCAGATTGCATACCTAATCCAGAGACGCTCATCAAGACAAATACTCTCAAAAATGGGTCCAATCTAAAACTACAAGTGATTACCCTATAACCGATTTTATCTAGTACACTATTACTTCTCTCTACTAAAAACCTTAAAGCACAATAAAACAAGAGCAAGAAAATAAATCAAACAAAAATATGATTTCAACTAGTGTTTTCAAATAGTATGATAGCACATTGGAAACCAACCTTTGAATCAGAAATCCCCATCATGTGAATGTCCAACAGGTCCTCCGATTTGGGAATGGCTTCACTTTTAGAGTGAACAGATTCAATTTCTGTTGGCCCTGTGTTTGATTTGCCACTTTTTCTCCTTTGTTTCTTTGATAGTTTACCCTTCTTACTGCCTTTCCCTTCTGGTAAAGTAGAAGATGATTCTTTATTTTGTGATATCTCAACAGGAACACCTAGCTCTGCAAGTGAGCTTTCAAGTGCTGACTTAGATTGAAGTTTTGCAATCTGCTGGTCATCAAGAAGATGTCCATTAGACTGCTTATCTTCAAGCATCTCAATCTGCTGCAACTTCTTCCTTATAGCTCGGACTACTTTGGAGATTTCTTTATCAGAATCGTCCTGGGGCTGTAGAAAGGAATCTACTCTTTGGACGTTTTCCATTTTCAAGGGTTTGTCACGAGTCCTTTGAAACTCTATCTCACTATCATCCTCTTCGCTGTTAATGATGGCAGGGAGGGTAGCAGTTGGCGTAGGAAGCCGACGGTGACTCCATGGCTCAGATGACCTCTGGTCTAGCAACCTCTCAAGGTTAGCAAGAACATCAGGTGATGCACTTGCTATGGTATGCGATGAAACTGTAAATATGTAATCAAGGTTGCGCATAACAATCTCCTGTAACCAGTAAATAATAACAACTTTAGTATATATTACCATGTTTATATATATATGCAGCTCAATATATCAGCAAAGACCAGTTGAAGTACAGGGCTAATTACATGATAGAATTATACAAGGTGCGTAATGCTAGAAGATACCACCTAACATTAATGTCAAATATCTCTCAGTGAAGTATACTAGTACAAAAACACGTGCAAATATGGAGTTCAATAAAGCACAATCTAACAAATAGTACCTCATACAATTGGTAAAGAAAAAAAATGTATCCGATAAACAAAAAAAAAAAAGACAAAAAAAAGTGAAACAATTACACTGACAGCACGTAACATTTTTCTCTATTTCTATGATTCAGTGATTCACTTAAAAATAATGTCAACGTACTAATCTTGTTTTTTTGTCCAATTTCAAAAATAATACTTATTCATGAATACTTTGCAAACAAGAATATTTAATTACAATGGATGAACATACACTGACCAACATAGATGATGAAACTTTGTAACAATTGAAGAACAGTAGTAGCAGTATTTTCATCTTTTGAGGAGTATTTTTCATACTATCTCTAGACAATATTTGTGGATTTTTGAGAATGTAGTTTTTGATCTTTTTTTTTTATCATTTTTTCCAGAGTAGTTAGACTCGTTGCCACTTCGGACACATTCAATCATATAGAGAACTTTCAAAATAAATTTGCACTACCATTTACTATACACTAAAAGATAAACTATGTCCACCAAAGCCATTATGATAAAGAATAGAGAATTATTAACCAGCAAAGGTTGTAGGTAAATATGAATATGATTCTAGAAACTAACGGTCCCAAACAGGTATTAGCACACCTATCTACTTTTTTAAAATTAGAAAAATTAAATATTAATTATATTTAAGTAAAAATTTAATTTCACATCAGGTTCTCTTGATACTTGACAGAAGTTTG
Source organism: Vigna radiata var. radiata (assembly GCF_000741045.1). NCBI lineage: Eukaryota > Viridiplantae > Streptophyta > Magnoliopsida > Fabales > Fabaceae > Vigna > Vigna radiata. The sequence goes on along the minus strand of NW_014543262.1, from coordinate 2,560,750 downwards.
ATTATAAATATTGTGATGTACCAAACAACAATTATGTGAATGTGGACAGAAGGAAATCAACTCTTTAATCAAACAGGAGGCAGCACATCTTACTTCTGTTGCTTAAAGAAAGCCTGATGACAAATAATAACTAACTATTATGTTCAATTTAAGTTCGTTACAGTCTTTGTTTATTACCCCAGATTTGTCTAACAGTATGCCAAATTTATGGCATGACTTTTGAACTCGTGAATTTATTGCCAGCAATGAATTATTTCCAGCTAATCAAATCCAAATCATGTTACTTTCTTTAAATGCAACCTTGTTCAAGTTGATATATTTAAGATGATAAATGTCAGCATTTACTTCATATTCTTAACTATTGTGTATATGTGCAATCTGATTGTGTGTAATTGAAAACTTTAAGCAATAAATGCTCCAATTCATTTGAAACATTGTATTGCAAATACTTCATACAGTAGACAGACCAGTACCTCACAATATTTCTTCAAATCATCTGCTCCAAGAGAATCAGCAATCTCAAGCAGTTGTACTGCATTCCGTGGCTCCACTAAACACTCTGCAGCTACTTTTTCACAAAGGCTTTTTAAGCTCGGTGTAGATCTCTGCCTGCTGGTGTCATTTTGCACACTAGATATCATCTCACTGGAATCTATATCCTCAAATAAAATGTCTTCATTGAACTCTTCCATATCATCCCCGTTATTCAACTTTTGTTTCTGAGAATTTTGAATCATGTTGGGCGCATAAACAGGATGATAGAGTGAAGCCACGATTAGTAAATGCGTTTCACCAACTGAAACTGATGTAGCCTTTTTTACACCATGCAACCGAGTTGCAACAAGGGGCTTATCCTTACCTTTCTTCCCATCCCACATGTAAACATCACCAGTAGCTGTAACAGCTGCAGTCCAGTACTTTCCAGCTGATATGTTAACCATATTTCTTCCACACATAGCATATAACTGTTAACAAATTAAATAATGCAGGAAGTGTTTTTAGTCACAATGCTTCAAGAAAAATGAACACAACAGAAGAGAAAAATTCAAAGAATTAGAACCTGTTGGCATCTAAGATCCGGATCCGAGGAGACCCAATAAAATAATGCACCATCATCTGTAAGAACCATGCTGTGTACCATTCCAGCAGCTATAGAAACCACGTTAAGTCGTTCCTTGCGGTGAAATTTTAAAGGAGTGTTTCCACTTTTCTTCAAGTTCCTACTTACTACAACTCGTTTTGGTGTAACAAGTCGATGACCCCAGGTAAATACCTGCAAAATATGAAAATTAGAACTTAAAGATGTAGAAAGTACTGTTATTTCCTCAAAAAAAATAAAATGGGAACACCTACATACACACACACACACATATATTATAAAACTAACAAAGAAAAATCTAATGTTTGATACGGATATTACATGAAAAACATAAGTTGTCGAACTTGAATATAATTTGGGATAGAACAATGATAGAACTCAAAAAATCAGGTCTTATCCCTCTCTGTACAAATGTGTATACACCAAAACTGTATAACACAGAAGCAGTAGGAAGAAAACAAATAAAATTCCAGTTACCTTTCCAATTTCAAGTATTTTAATTAATTTTTGTAGTGTCCTCTATTTATAGGTAAGTATTTTAAGCCAAATCTATGTACAGTGTTTGGTGTATTACTTGCAATACCCAAGGAATCCTATGGGCCTTAGGTAGCCTTTTACTGTAGCTCAAATATGAAGATGCTAGTTATAGTTTCTTACAATTATAAGATCTTCAAATTTTGAAAAAATGGCAATAATCCAAAATTAGTTACCTCTCCATCAGATCCTAATACAATTGTGTGATATTTTGCAGCAGAAACTCTGGTCAAAGTCTTTCCCTTCAAGGATTCAACCACATGTGGGGTGTAATTAGATGCTGAATTTGAGGTGCCATAACCAAGCTGACCCTCCCTGTTACAACCCCAAGTAAAGACTTCACCTAAATCGGAAACTACAGCCGTGTGTTTATTTGCTGCAGCAACAGCAACAACTTTTGACCTCAAAGAAGATACTCTACGAGGTGTGGGTTGTGTATCAACGGAAGGGTACCCAAGCTGTCCCTCTGCACAACAGCGAAACAAGAAAACTTATGCCAATTACATCTTTCTCATATTTCGCACTGTAGAACAAAGAATAAAGAAAGACTAATTCTTTCTCAATTAATCAGTGATGATTTGTAGAAAATCACAAGTATACTTGAGAAAACCAAAGGAGGGATGAGGGGAAAAGACTACTTTGATGCAGTCCAGTAAAGTAGTTTACACAGTAACAACACACAAGACTTAACTGATTCAAACATGAATAACATCAAGTTTTACCTCTATTGGATCCCCAAGTGAACACTTCCCCACCCTGAGTAGCAATGACCGTATGATGCTTAGCTGCAGCAATTGCCATCACTCTGCGGGAACCCAGACCAGAAGTCACCTGGCGGGGAGTGATGACAGCAGCTTGACCACTGCAATGAGTATAACAATATAAACTCCGATTGAGAATTGTCCAAAAGCATGAACAAGTGACAATGACACACTCCCTCTCCATCACTCGTCCATAAAAAGCATGTCACTATTTGCAAAAACAGTAGCTAGCAGTAAAACTAAAATAAGTTCCCATTTACTTTTCCCGTGAAATTTCTAACACAAGTTAAGAAAAAGTCACTCTTTCAAAATAAAATAAAATTAAAAAAAAAAAAAAAAAAAAAACTTGTTTTTGCATCTTCTAATTTGTGTCTTGAAAGAAAGCTGAGTATCTACTTCTTTATGACAGGTCTAATGCCACAGTAAATCAATCTATGTTCCCAGTAAAACACCATGAAAATGTAGTACAGCATCATGAACAAAAAGGTTTGAGACTAAGTACTTAAAATGTGACCATGCACAAAAGTGTCCTACATATGAACCTGCCAATTCAATTATGTGCTCTATTGAGCTTGTTTTAGTTTTAAACAAGCATTTAGTTAGAGAGACAATTGGATTCTCATCCAAGTTATCATAAAAAGGGAAGTGAAGAAACCCAAGGGCCTGTTTGGTTTAAGAAAACATAAATCAATTTTCATTTTCAATTTTCAAAAGATTTGTATAAGAAATGGTGAAAAGGAAAAAAATTGTTTTCACCAATTTGTGCACAAATATTTGAAAACAATATGCAAAACAAAACAAGGTGCCATTTTTTCACCACGTCCTGCAGAATTATTTATAGATAGGAACCAAAATGAAAACCAGGCAACCTTTTAGTAATAATCAATAAAAACTGGGAAAAAAGTGAATACACCTCTTATTAAGGAACTTAAAAAATGAACTTCTTTTTATTCAATGCTCATAATCAATAAAATAGTGACTAGTACACACAAAAAGCATGTTCATCCACATTTACACTGAAACAAACCACATACCTGTGTATATCAAAATCAGGATGCCCCAGACGACCACCTCGTCCAAATCCCCAGGTATACAGTTCTCCACGACCAGTAAGCGCCACACTATGGAACTTCCCAGCAGAAATGAGCTTAATGAATGAACCACCAAGTGAATCAACTTTGCATGGTAACTTCTGAATATGCGCATTTCCAGTTCCAAGCTGATAATTTGCACCACTGCCCCAACTAAAGACCTCAGTTGCCACTAACGATAGAATAAAAGTCAGACTGTCATCCTAAATGATCACTTTAATGGTGACAACAATCTAAAGCAGTCACAAAACTACAATTTATACCTGAACTGTGTTCATTTCCAAGAGCTTGAAATACGGAGCCAGATAAGAGATCTACAGGTATTCGAGATTTAGAGTCCTCCAATGTAATAGAGGCACCATGCTGAAGAAGGACGCTTGCCGCAGCAAGATGACCAAAATGTAGAGCCCTATGAAGGCTACTCCATCCTGATTCTCCATCCTAAAAACAACACAAGTTTTGAAATTAATGGATTCGGAGAGATAAAGCAATGGTTAAGTGAAGGAATAACAGCTATTCATTTCAATCCAAAGCAGCCACTCCAACGCATTGAGATAAGGAAAAGGGAGGGAGATTCAACTGATATGGTTTAACCCTATACAATATATGTTGTAGATTTTACTAATTGATATCTCATAAAATTGACACGAATAGTTCACCATAAAATAATAAAGAACCTCAATACCAAGAAAGATATCTCAGAAGGACACTTCATTTCCTTACAAGTTAGGTTTTATTCAGAATACAAGTTAAACATTAGAATACAAATATTAACTGTGTACTGCCTACCTAGGAAAGTTTAAATTAATGTTAAATTATATAGACATATTTCCACATTTTATGAATTCAACTAAGAGATCATGGCAAAGTAGTTTAACAATCAACTAACAACCATTCACTTTTTGATGTGCATAGATCTTGACTCTTGAGAACAAAATATGAAGGAAGTAGCAGAATCAATGTTATAAAAAAGGTAAGCAAACAGATGCCAAACTTTTTCTGTTAACTAAAAGTAGATGCCATACTTGATTGCTAGAAAATTGTGAAAAGAGAAACAGTCTTACTCGGGCATCAGGATCTGCACCAGCTGCAAGAAGCCTCCTTACAATGGGAATATGGTTTCTCCAACTTGCAATATGAAGAGGAGTCAACCCAAATGTGTTCCTCAAATTGATATTTACCCCACTCTTCTTCAGTGATGCCAAGGCCAATTCTACATCATTTAGAGATCCTTCTCGCACAACAAGCCACAAATCCTTCTGGGATCCAACACATAAAATTTTGCGACCTGTTATATGCGAATTCTGCTTTTGTACTTGAGGGGGGAGAGTTACTTCCATTACCACCAAATTTGATTAGTTAGCTTTCACAATATTATATCATAGATAAGAAAGATGACTTCAAAGTCTCAGCACTTATATTCCGCTAATCCATCACCTGATATTTCAAGAGCTGGATTATCAAAAACTAGTTCATCTCCATAGTAAACTGGAACATCCAACAAAAATAGTTCATGATCCTTGAGTCCCCTATTCGATTTTCACTAATCCATGGTAATGTAAAACAGTAATCAAAATATCAGCTAGAGATATCCAATTATAAGATGAATTGGCTCTTTCTGATCGATCACTAACATCAACATCATTGCGGCAACCATCTTTATCGTACTGTCAACTAGCAGCAGCCATTGATGAATCCCAGTATTTTCACATGCTACACAGAAATCTGTCATAAATAGAAACACTGATAATGTAATTCATCAATTCGAAAGACAAATGCCACAGGAAAATACTAATTTTTGAGGAAAAAAGACATACAAGTATGCACAAGCAACTAAAGTCCCTCAGTACAGAGTCTCAGTCTCACAGTATACAAGCAGGTAAGAGCAAACAAAAAGACAGATTGAACAACTAAATTGATCCTGTGAAGCGGAAAAAAGCATAAAGCAAAATGTACTATAAGCACAACTTCATAACAAGATTACATAATCATAAAAAAATGAAAATTGAAACCAGTGAGATTTCTAGAAATACAAGATCCACTGGCCCAGTAATTCACAAAATTAAAAGCCACCGTCCAGATTATTATAATTGAAACACAAATCGTGAGACAATAATGCAACCCACCCCTAAGGAAAATTACACAAATTTTGAAAGGAAAACAAGCAAGAATGAAAAACCAAATGCCATGAATCTTCATTCAAAATAAGCTTCACAGTTGATCCGTGCACTCAGAACCCAATTCACCACTCTCCCACCCAACCACCATTTTCAAAGTCAATAATTAGTCCCAAAAACTGAATCAGGAAATGACAACAACCTCAAAAGAAACACCATGAAGCAGTACATCTCGAAAATCATAACAAGAGCAAAATCCAACCTTTCAACAAAAATCACAGGGCCCAAAACCATCTCAACAGCAATGTAACACCAACCCAAACAAAACATTTGGCTGGATCGTCCCACCACACCCAGAAAATCATTTTCCACAGAAAAAAAAAACGCGAAAAATTGAAGAGACCCAGATGGCGAAAAAATCAAGTACTGTGAAACCAAAATCAGAAGTGAAGAAAAATGGTAAAAGAACGGAAAGGTTACCTTACCTTACCCGATTACGTGGGTAGAAACAAACCCAGAACTCAGCAAGGAATAATACAAGAGAAGTACGTCACAATAGTTAAGCTGAAGAAGCTATAAATGGTGATGATTTTCTTTACCAAAGAGTATCGAAACCCAGAATATACCTTCTCTATCACACACACACCAAAACCGTGAGACCAAAAAAATGACACAATAAAAATAAATCTTTTTTTCTTTGTTACAAAAATTGTATGAAGAGAGAGAAGACATTGAGAAAGGGAGAAGAAGCGGTCCCATCTATGAGGGGTAAATTGGGAATTTCCTAGGGTCTTCGTTTGGACAAAAACACCCCTCACTCGCCAGACTTTGATTCCAACGACGAGGTACAGGTCTGCCACTATGCTGTTGTGGCTTCTCCAAACACTCAATATTTTTCCGCAAAACAAGTGTTTCAAAATTACACGTGGCAGATTATTCATCTGACGCGTGGTCAGAAGACTGAGCAGTAGGACCACACAAGAAAAATAATCTTTTTTTTTACATAAGCATAGCATGCATGCTTTAATTATAGCAATTTAAATTATATATATATTCATCAGAGTTGATTTAAAAATAAATCATCATGTAATTAATTTAAAATCATTTGTAATTAATTGAAAAATTAAGTTATAAAAATTAATTATTGTACTAGGAGAAAAAAATTTAGACAAAGTGTATTGTGTGATTTCTGAAATGGTGAGCTTTTATAAGCTTTTAGAATAATTATATGATATTCTAGTGCGAAGAATTTTAAAATTTTCAAATAAATGATGTTAAAAACAATATTAGTATTCGATCTTCTTTAATGTTTAAAGAACATGTGAATTGTTCAAATATTTAATCTGTGAACAAGTCTGATAGAATTATTAAAAATTAATAAATTTAAGTATGTACATAATATATGTCTTTTTCTCCGATCAAATTCATAAAACATGGAATTATTTTATATAACTTCCAATTTCTTGACATTCGGTACCATCCATGAGATGTTATTAAAGTGATAAAGTTTTATTAAAAATATTTATTATAGGCTTAATACCTTTCTTGGTGCTTGTATTTGTGTAAAAGTCTCAGTTCGCTTCTCAAGTTTTGAACTGTCTCAATTGGATCATAATTTTTGTAAAAATGCACATATTTTATCCCAACTGTTAACTCATCTCAAACGACGTTAAGTTTAGCTAACGTGGTAGCCAGAGGACATGCTGACGTGGTACCCCAATCGTTTGATATCAGTTAACGGTTGGGTAAAGTATGTGCATTTTTACAAAAATTATGATCCAATTGAGACAGTTCAAAACTTGAGGATCTAACTGATATTTTCACACAAATACGAGGATCAAATTTATTATAATGAAACTGATGATAGTTATTCAAATACTCTAACATTAATGTGTAAATCACACGGTTCTAATTTAATTAAAATTCTCAATTTTGAATATCCAATTATAAGACCTCATTGCAAAATTAAAATTAGAAAAATATTTTGTTATTCATGGTGACTCCTATGTGTTTTCTATTGCTCAGGTTTTCATTTGATTAAAACAAATTTTTTTTTTATTATTTCAGTTTCCTGGTGTTTCGAGGCTCTAATTATAAAAAGTCAAAATAAGTATATATAAGAATTAGAATGAAATATTGAAACGGGTGAATCTAATATGTAAATAGTAAAACAACGAGATGTTGTAAAATCCTAAATAAAAAGGGTTATTGGGCCTTAAGTTGGGACAGCCAGCCCATCAGCAAAGGACCCATATCCTTAGGAAGGGGTCTTCTGAAAATCAGAATCAGATTTCCCATTTCTACTCTTTGCTTTCTCTCTCTAGACATAGCTATTTTCTTTCTAAGAAATTTGCTCTGCCTTCTCTCTAAGAAAACCACTCACTGAATCGATAAAAAAATTTTAACTGAAGGTACTACAACGTTACTTGCACCAAGATCTTCATTTTTAACCGAACAGTTTCTTTGTTTGTCCCGGTAAGTGTTTTTCCCCCTTCTCTTTCACTGTTCTAGAACCTAGGGTTTGGGGTTTTACTAATTTCATGCAGTTAGAACCCTCCCTTTTCTAATTTATATTATACT